>NC_057724.1:74884071-74887457 GCF_004010195.1 Chiloscyllium plagiosum | reverse complement strand
TGCAGTAGTCTACCATGGGGAACCTTATCAAACGCCTTACTAAAATCCATATACACCACATCTACCGCTTTCCCCTCGTCTACCTCTTTAGTCACCTTCTCAAAGAATTCAATAAGGTTTGTGAGGCACGACCTGCCCTTCACAAAACCATGCTGACTATCCTTGATCACATTATTCCTATCCAGATGTTCATAAATCCTATCCCTTACAATTCTCTCTAAGATTTTGCCCACAACAGAAGTGAGACTCACCGGCCTATAGTTACTAGGGTTATCCCTACTCCCCTTCTTGAACTCCCCTTCTCCCCCAACTTGAATATTGTTGAAAAGGGACACATTGATGAAACTTTTAGTCTCACACTCATCAGGACAAGATTGTCAAATTTCACCATTTTGCAGTCATACGTCACATGATAAAACCTCACTCAATCACAGTTGACAATCCATCAAAACCATTTATTTTGTAGTACAAATTGTGGTGACTGTTGGAAAGTCTGCCTCTTGCATCTGTTCTGATGAGCATAAGGCAAATCAAGTCTCATATTTCAACAATTTTATGGGTTTTCTCAATGTCTGGTCTAGTAAGATAACCAAACCCTAAAATATTAGCACAAGATCCAGGTTTGTTGTAAATATATGCAAATAAAAGGACGGCAATGTTGTGAACAATATGACAACACTTTCAATTAGTCTTTTAATTTTTAATCCTTCCGCAAGCAGCTTCATCTGTGAGCTTCTGACTCTCAGTTTCTCAATCATGTATCATGTTCCAGTCTATTGGGAAATTACCCAATTACATAATTCCAAAGCAATTGACACTGACCCTATAAATGTAGAATTATTGCAACTATTGTGTCATCTGATCACCCATCCAGTGGGCCACATCATAAATCTTTCGATCAAAACTGCTTAGAAGTGAAAAAATGGTACTGATGCACAGTGACTGTAATGTGTGCCATCTATAAGATGTGCTGCAGTAACCCATCAAGGCTCTTTCCACATCACCTCCCAAATCTGTGAGCTCCAGCACTTGCAATGACAAGAGGAGCTGACATATGGGGACACCCCCATCATCACCAAGTCACACACCATCCTGGATGATGAGATGTATTCACTGTTACTTCATCGTCACTGTGTCAAAATGCTGGAACTCCCTTCCTGAAGCTATGTGGGTGGTAGGAGAGGAGGGCAGGGTGGGGGCAGACATATCCCAGGGAGAAGTCCCATTGTCTCCTTCTCATGGGGAAGATAGGAATAGGAAATTGATGTGATAGAACTGCCATTGATGTGCACATCCTGCGAATTCATTGAAATATTTGCCTTCTACAGGAAGGTTAGCAGAACATTAGTTATAAAAGTAATGAATCAATAGCTTTTTGGGACTGTTGTACCTAACCCAAACCTCTCCCTCAAAAAGAAAGAGCAGGATTCTCAATGTCTGGTCTAGTAAGATAACCAAACCCTAAAATATTAGCACAAGATCCAAGTTTGTTGTAAATATATGCAAATAAAAGGACAGGCAGGAGCACAGCATTGAGATTCTCAAAATCCTTAATTCCTCCCCATCAACAGATTATTCAGATTTTGACAATGATATTGCATCCCACTGCACTATTAAGCTACCACTCGGAATCACTTTACTGGAACAAGAAGATAGGAGTCGGCCATTTGACCCTTCGAGCCTGCTCCACCATTCAATATGATCATGGCTGGTCATCAAGCTCAGTACCTTAATTCTGTCCTGCACCCCCCAATCCCTTTTTCCCTTTAGCCTCCATCTTAAAAACACACAATGTTATGGCCTCCACTACTTTCTGTAGTGCTGAATTCCACAAGGTGGTGGTTGATGGGAAATGTTCACCATGGAGTTCAGTTACTTGTGGGGTACTGCATGATTTGGGGCTGTTCGTCGTTTTTATAATTGACCTAGATGAGGCGTAGAAGGATGGGTTAGTAAGTATGTGGATGACACTAAGGTCGGTGGAGTTGTGGATAGTGCCGAAGGATTTTGCAGGTTACAGAGGGACATAGATAAATTGACCTAGATGAGGCGTAGAAGGATGGGTTAGTAAGTATGTGGTTGAAACTTTATTGCTGGAACAGCACAGCAGGTCAGGCAGCATCCAGGGAACAGGATGCTGCCTGACCTGCTGTGCTGTTCCAGCAATAAAGTTTCAACTTTGATCTCCAGCATCTGCAGACCTCACTTTCTCCTCCTTAGTAAGTATGTGGATGACACTAAGGTCGGTGGAGTTGTGGATAGTGCCGAAGGATTTTGCAGGTTACAGAGGGACATAGATAAGCTGCAGAGCTGGCTGAGAGGTGGCAAATGGAGTTTAATGCAGAAAAGTGTGAGGTGAATCACTTAGGAAGGAGTAACAAGAATGCAGAGTACTGGGCTAATGGTAAGATTCTTGGTAGTGTAGATGAGTAGAGAGATCCCGGTCTCCATTTACATAGATCCCTGAAAGTTGCCAGCCAGGTTGATAGGGTTGTTAGCTGAAAATGTGTTGCTGGAAAAGCGCAGCAGGTCAGGCAGCATCCAAGGAACAGGAGAATCGACTTTTCGGGCATAAGCCCTTCTTCAGGAATGAAGCCCTTCTTCAGGAAGCCCTTCTTCCTGAAGAAGGGCTTATGCTCGAAACGTCGATTCTCCTGTTCCTTGGATGCTGTCTGACCTGCTGTGCTTTTCCAGCAAACACATTTTCAGCTCTGATCTCCAGCATCTGCCATCCTCACTTTCTCCTGATAGGGTTGTTAAGAAGGCATACAGTGTGTTAGCTTTTATTGGTAGATGGATTGAGTTTCAGAGCCAATGCTGCAGCTGTACAAAACTCTGGTGCGACTGCACTTGGATGTTCTGTACAGCTCTGGTCACTGCATTATAGGAAGGATGTGGGACCTTTGGAGAGGGTTCAGAGGAGATTTACAAGGACGTTGCCTGGTATGGAGGGAAGGTCTTCTGAGGAAAGGCTGATGGGCATGAGGCTGTTTTTGTTAGAGAGAAGAAGGCTGAGAGGTAACTAAATGAGACATGTAAGATCATCAGAGGATTAGATAGGGTGTACAAAGTTAAAAATCACACAACACCAGGTTATAGTCCAACAGGTTTAATTGGAAGCACACTAGCTTTCGGAGCGACGCTCCTTCATCAGGTGATTGTGGAGGGCTCGATCGTAACACAGAATTTATAGCAAAAATTTGCAGTGTGATGTAACTGAAATTATACATCGAAAAATTGATTGTCTGTTCAGCCTTTCATCTGTTAGAATACAGTGATAGCTTCACTTCTTTCATGTGTAAATCACAAAACCTTTTTTTTAAAAGTTGCATTCTCGGGTTAGCTGTGAACAATGGTGATAGCTAGACAATATATTGAAGGTGTTA
>NC_057724.1:74849318-74884004 GCF_004010195.1 Chiloscyllium plagiosum | reverse complement strand
CCCCTGTGTTCTCTGTCTATGCCATGATGTTTAGATTGATTCTAATCTAAAAAGTGAGATAACAGAGTTTTACATAAATTCATGCAGTTTTTGAGCTCAGAATTCTTCATGAATGCATGCAGTTTTTGAGCAAAGTACAATGTAACTCTGCAAGTACAAATTCACCCCACAAAATATACTTGTGCATGTGGGTCTTTGTCTGTGTGTGTGTGTGTCTGTCTATCTGGGGTGGGGGTTGTGAGTGTGAGAAAGTGTGTGTGTGTGTGTAGTGAGTGCAGAGTGTCTTAAGTCTATGAGGGGGTGCATGTGTGAGTGTGTGTCTATAAGGGTGTGTGTGGGTGTCTGTGTGCGCGTCCTGTGTGTACCTGTGTCCGTGTGTATGTGAGAGTATGTGTGTGTGTAGGAATATCTGTGTGTGTGTGTAGTGCAATGGTGATCACCTGTAATGTGACATGAACCCAAGGTCTGTGTGTGTAGGAATATCTGTGTGTGTGTGTGCGTGTAGTGCAGTGGTGATCACCTGTAATGTGACATGAACCCAAGGTCTCCAAATCATTAGATAGGTTGGACAGCGAGAGCCTTTTTCCTCAGATGGTGATGGAGGGAACATAGCTTTAAATTGAGGGGTGAAAGATATAGGACAAATATCAGAGGTAGTTTCTTTGCTCAGAGAGTAGTAGGAGTGTGGAATGCCCTGCCTGCAACAGTAATCGAGTTACCAACTTTAAGGGCATTTAAATGGTCATTCAATAAACATCACGAAGAAGAAGCAGCATTCCAAAAACTAATGCTTCCAATTAAACCTGTTGGACTATAACCTGGTGTTGTGTGATTTATAATTTTGTACATCCTATCACAGGATGTGGACATTGCTGGCAATGCCCACGTTTATTATCCATTTCTAACTGCCCATGAGAAGGTGGTAGTGAGCTGCCTTCTTGAACCACTGCAGTCCTTTTGGTATCAATGGACAATGTCAATGGGAAGAGAGATGTAAAGGACTTGGGAAAAAGCGATATCACAGTTCAGCTACAACTCCCTAAAGGTTCTCCTGAAGGCTGTCCAGGAGAGAAGGAAAGTTCATTTCCTAATGGAAGGCAACAAGAGCCCATCCTGATTGGGAAAGACCGTCTGATTGGAGTAGCTGTGGAAACCAATGGCCACGAACAACTCAAGAGAACCTGGCTCTCGAGGTGTGAGAGGGTGAACGAGCTGCTGCCCTGTCATGGACTGCACAACTACCACTCAGTGCTTCATTGCTCAGTGTGAGTGAAGCAGCATTGTAAACCACTGCAGAGGACCATCAAGCACAGTTAAGAATGCACCTTCATCAGCTGCTTCATCAATCAACATTTATCACTGCAACAGCCAGTATAGCACAACATGTACTGTAGCACTACAAGTTTTTACATTTCTGCCAGGGTTCATATTTAAAACATAAATGAACCAAAATGCTCAACAATTAACACACCATCAACTCACTGACCTTAGGAGAATATATGTATCTAAGAGCTTCTTACCAATGGTTTGCATGGGACAAGATCAAAATCACAGAAGTTGGCCTCAGTGTGAATACCTCACAAATATCTCAGGCATGTACACCACAAATCTTACTGAATTGTAGCAACTTTAGCTCTTTGAAGACCCTGAACCACTTTTCATTAAATTGTTCACCCTCAACTCTCCCCCTGTAAAATTCACTTCCCTTTTCCCCCGTCACTCCCCTCACTTTAGTTGGCTTTCTCCTTTTCTGTCCTTATTCAATCTCTGCCCACAGTGACTTGTTACTCTAGTTATTCTTGCCCTTGGCACTGACCATATTCCCATCTGGAATACCATCCCAGTTTATCTTTGGATTGTCACTTATTCAGTTATTGCCATCCCAGCTGATGGTGCTACTGGGCAAGTCAGAACCAAGAATAAAACATAGGAACAGAAGAAGTAGGCCATTCAGCCCTTCAAATCAGCCCCACAATTCAATATGATCATGGTTGGTCAAACATTTGCATGCATG
Organism: Chiloscyllium plagiosum; assembly: GCF_004010195.1. Lineage (NCBI taxonomy): Eukaryota > Metazoa > Chordata > Chondrichthyes > Orectolobiformes > Hemiscylliidae > Chiloscyllium > Chiloscyllium plagiosum. The sequence continues at coordinate 74,881,990 of NC_057724.1, read as the reverse complement.
TTACTTACCTCATTCACATAGACTTCTGGCATGAGGCTTGAACAGCCCAGCTTCCCAACACAGAGGGAAAATGCTGCTAAATGAGCCAGGGTTGACACTAACTTGTTTTGATAAGGTTATATGCTGAATGTTTTGCTTTGCTATTTCATAGAGATTAGTCACTGAGATATATCCACGTGAGGCTGTGGATGTTCTTTAGCACAAAAGTTGACTTTATGAAGGAAACTACAAAAACAAAATAGCTGTCTAAACAAAACAGAGTTAGAAACTTCTTAAAGCACACAGCAAATAAAAGTTTTATTCTGTTTTATAGCAATATCCATTACAGAGACTTGAATCCAGAGGAATAATAACATTAATTTGAACACTTTAGGTTTCTACTCATCTTAATGCTAAAGTTTATTTGCTATTGACAATAGAGACAATTTGATGAATCCTTTCTGAGTCTGCCAACATGAATCCCTCACAAGTGAGAGCTTAAATCATTTTTTTCAGTTCCAATGACCATTAGAGCTCAATCTACATTCCAATATTCACATTAATCTATTTAAAAATACACCATTTATCACATAGTTCTTTCTATTTTATTCTTCCTCCTCAGTGTACCTAATTACCCCTTTGTGTTCCCTAACACTAATATGGAGCTCATATCCTGCTTTCCTCTTTCGCTGTTGCTCTCCTCTCTGCATCCCAGTTTGCTTTCTCCTTTTATCTGGGACCCCTGGATGACCATGCCCAATAAGATCCACTCCCCATGTCTCCTTTTTCCCTCAGTCTATCTTTCCATTAATCTTGTCTTCTGACCTCTCCCTTCTTTGATGAATTCCCTTGCAGTTTTACCCTGCTTGCCAGCCCTGGTCTGTTTAACTGGCATCAGTTAAAAATCATACAACACCAGCTTATAGTCCAATAGATTTATTTGCAAGTCCAAGCTTTTGGAGCACTCTTCCTTCGTTAGGTAGCTGGGAGCTGCACTCCGAAAGGTAGTGCTTAGAAATAAACCTGTTGGACTATAACCTGGTGCAGTGTGATCTTTAACTTTGTCCACCCCAGTCCAACACCAGCTCCTCTACATCAGAGCTGGCATCAGTCTGTAAGACTGTCTTGCTTGGCCATGTTTGTCACCCTGATTCACCTTCAACCTTTACACTGTTAATAGTTAAAACATCAAGCACAACGGTACATGACTGAAACTTCTCATGAGCTGATTGACCTGGTTAGATATTACCAATACTTTAGGTATTTGAGTCCAGTAACAGCTTGGTTATGAAGGAACCAATTAATAGAAGAAGTTTGCATAGACCAGAACTTGGAGGAAGATGTCAACCCCTTTTGATTCTTCACCTTTCTCATAACACGGTGGCTCTGTGGTTAGCAGTGCTGCCTCACAGCACCAGGGACCCGGGTTCAATTCCAATTTCAGGGACTGTCTGTGTGGAGTTCGCATGTTCTCCCCGTGTCCGCGTGGGTTTTCTCTGGGTGCTCCAGTTTCCTCCCACAGTCCAAAGATGTGCACGTTCAGTAGATTGGCCATATTAAATTTCCCTTAATGTTCATGGATGTGTAGGTTAGGTGCATCAGCCTTGGGAAATGTTGGGTCTGGGTGAGATGCTCCTTGAAGGGTTGCTTTGGGCTTGTTGGGCTAAATAGCCTGTTTCCACACTGTGGGGACTCTATTCTACAATACTGCTTTCAGTTCTGGGCATTTTATTTAAGGATGGATGATAAAGCCCTGAAGAGATATCAAAGGAGATTTGTTAAAATGATACCAGGAATGAAGGATTTTACTCACTGGATTGTACTTACTGGAATTTAGAAGTATGAGGAGAGTGTCTCATAGAAACACTTAACATCCTGATGGGACTGGCCAGACTATATATGGAAAGAATATTGCAAATGTTGGGGAAGTCCAGAACTAAGAACTAGTCTAAGAATAAGGGATAAACCATTCAGGACTGAGATGAGGAAGAATTTCTTCACTCGGACAGTTGTGAACCTGTGGAATTCTCTTCCACAGGAAGCTGTTGGGGCCAGTTCATTCGATAGATTCAAGAGGGAGTTGGACATGGCCCTTGTGGCTAAAGGGATCAAGGGTATTTGGAGAAAGCGAGAATAGGATACTAAGAGTGCATGATCAGCCATGAATGGTGGTGCAGGCTCAAAGGACTGAATGGCCTACTCCTGAACCCATTTTTTATGTTTCTATGATAAATATAAAGAAAGATTTGAGAGATTGGGCTTATTCTCCATAGAGCAGAGACAATTAATAGGTGACCTTACTGAGGTATTTGAAATAATGAACATTTTTGACAGAGTAAATAAGGGTATGCTGTTTCCACTCATTGGTATATCAGTAAATCAGGGTCACAATTTCAAGATTGTCAGCAAGACAGCTCAGAGTGACATGAGAAGAAACTTCTTTACTTTTGAATTGTTAGAATTTGGAATGTACTGTCTGGGAGAGCGACGGAGGCAGATTCCAAAGGAGACTTCAAAAGAGAGCTCAATATATCTTTGAAATGGTTGAATTTAATGGGATACAAAGGTAAGGCTGAAGACTGGGACTGTTTGGGTAGCTCTTTCAGGAGCCAGTACAGGCACAATGGGTTGAGTGGCCCCTGTCTGTACTGTCAAATTCTGTCATTCTAGCACAAGTTAACAAATCACATTTAAGGAGTATTTAGATGTACAGTTGTGATACCAAGGCATATAGGCCAAGTGCTGAAAAATGGGACTAGAATAGTTAGATGGCTGGTTTTGATGGGTGAAGACATGACCAAAAGGGCCTTTTTCTGTGATGTGAATCTCTATGTCTCTGTGACATGGGGACTGTGCATTTATATATCTCAGAGGCCTTGGTTTAAAAGTTCACGCCATACATCAGAGACTTGACCACAAAAGTCGACGCTGACACCCCCGGTGACATATTTGCATTTCTTGGCTCCATCTTTCGGATCTGATAATAAATCAAATCCCAATCATCTCTCTCAGGTGGGCAGAAGAGTTCCCAAAGCACCATGTTGTTAAAAAAGCCAGGAGAGTTATCCCTGGTGCCTTGGACAATGCTCCCTTAATCAGCACCATAAGTAAACATACCTCATTAATATCATATTTCTGCTTATGACATCTTGCGGAGCATAGGTTGGTATGCTGTGTTTTTGTGAAGTGTGGCAGTGATTAGAATGTGTTCCACTGGCTGTCAAATGCTTTGAGACATTCTGAGGTCAGGTTCGAAATAACAAAATACCAGTTTTGCTTTTCTTTTGCTGAGGCTTAATTTTTACTTGGGACCAAGCAGCCATTCCAAACCAAAATGAGGAAGACAAATTCAACTTTTTGGCACCATAGTTGGTCAGGGAAATAAAATGTTTAAAGATAAAAGCATAATTAAGAACAGGAAAAGGGACAGGATGAGGCCATTCATCCAGTCAAGCCTGCCTTGCCATTCAATACAACCATGACTGATCAAACACTTCAATGTCAGATCTAGCAGCTCAAGACTGGGCATCCATGAGGCATGGTGGGCCCTTAACAGCAGCAAAACTGTACTCCAGCACAAGCTGTAGCCTCATGGTGCAGCATATCCCCCACTCGACCATTACCATCAAAGCAGGGCTTCAGCACTGGTTCAATGGAGAGTGCAGGAGGGCATGCCAGCAGCAGCATCAGGCATACCTCAAAATCAGATGTCAACCAGGAGAAGCCACCAAACAGGACTACTTGCATGGCAAACAGCATAAGCAGCAAGTAATAAACAGAGTTAAGCGATCCCACAACCAACAGATCGGATCTCAGTTCTGCAGTCCTGCCACATCCAGTCGGGAATGGTGATGAACAATTAAACAACACAATGGAGGAGGAGGCTCCACAAGTATCCCCATCCTCAATGATGGAAGAGTCCAACACATCAGTGGAAAAGATAAGGTTGAAGCTTTCACAGCAATCTTCAGCCAGAAGTGCTGAGTGGATGATCCACCTCAGCCTCCTCCAGTGAATGGGTATCAGTGGGCAAACGCTCCAGTGATTAGAGTCATACCTGGCATATAGGAAGGTAATTGTGGTTGTGTGAGGCCAGTCATCTCAGCTCCGGGACATCTCTGTAGGAGTTCCTCAGGGTAGGTCATAGACCCAACCATCTTAAGCTGCTTCATCAATGATCTTCCCTCCATCATAAGGTCAGAAGTCGGAATGTTTGCTGATGATTGCATTGTGTTCAGCACCATTCATGACTCCTCAGATACTGAAGCAGTTCATGTTCAAATGCAACAAGATCTGGGCAATATTCAGGCTTGGGCTGATAAGTGGCAGGTAATGTTTGCCTCATAAATGCCAAGCTATGACCATCACCAATAAGACACAAACTAACCACTACTTCTAGACATTCAATGGTGTTACCATCACTGAATACGCCAGTATCAACTTTCTGGGAGTTATCATTGATCAGAAACTCAATTGGAGTAACCACATAAACACAGTGACTACAAGAACAGGTCAGCAGCCAATAATACTGAAGCAAATAACTCACCATCTGACTCTCCAAAGCATGTCCATATCTCAAACACACAAGTCAGAGTGTGATGGAACACTGCCCAGTTGCTTGGATGATTGCAGCCCGAGCAACCCTCAAGAAGCTTGACACCATCCAGGACAAAGCAGCCCACTTGATTGGCGCTGCATCCACAAGCATCACTCCCGCCACCACCAATGCTCAGGTAGCAGCAGTGTGTACTATCTACAAGATACAATGCAGAAATTTACCAAAGATCCTTACACAGCACATTCCAAACCCAGAAACACTACCATCTAGAAGGACAAGGGCAGTAAATATATGGGAACACCACTGTCTCTCAGTTCCCCTCCAAGTTACTCACCATCCTGACTTGGAAATATACTGCCGTTCCTTCACTGTCACTGGGTCAAAATCCTGGAAGTCCCCCCCAATGGCATCATGGGTCAACCTACAGCAGGTGGACTGTAGTGGTTCAAGAAGGCAGCTCACAACCACCTTCTGAAGGGGCAACTAGGGATGGGTAATAAATGCTGGCTCAGCCAGCGATGCCCACACCCCACAAAATGAATAACTAAAAACAAAATGTCTTTTTACCCAGCCCAACGTCATAACCCTGAATGCAATTGGTAATCAGAAATCTATCAATCTCTCCCTTAAACTTCAAGACTGCATTTCCACAGTCCTCTGTGGCAGAGAATGTTAAAGGTTCACAATCTTCGGAATTAAAATAAATTGTAATAAACGTTTAGCAAAAATTAAAATCTGTTCTGCAAACTGATTTGTTGAACAAAGCAAAAACAAATCTTCCAGATTGGTGATTATAGCAAGATTTAATAATTGAGAGAGTTTGCAACTGAAATGACCTATGATGAAACTTGAACCCTGCTTTTGCGGTTAATAATTAATGTTCTTCGAGATCAACAGCTCATAAGCTGTTTTTGTTTCATATTTGCATATTGCACTGCACACAAGAGAATAGTGATGTCATCATTTTAAGATCAGATGAATAACCTTAACAGCATAATCAGGACACTTGCTGTGTGTAAACTGCTGTCTGTTCAACTTAGTTAACATGCATTGTTTCTCAACAAACTAACTGTTTACTAAGTCAATTCCTGAGGGCCAGAATTCAAGCTCAAGGTTTTAACTGCACTGTACAATGCTGAGGGACTGTTCCACCATTAGGGGCATCATCTTTCAGATGTGGCATTAAACAGAGGTCCCTATTGTCCTCAGGCTGAAGTAAGAGTTTGCATGTAACTACTCAGGAAAGACGCATCCGTGATATTCTCTGAATGTTCTTAACCCAGAACATAAGAGGAAAACAACTTGTTATGTCAACAGTTTACAGGACCTTACTGTGTACAGCCCTGCTGTCTTGGGTTGCTGCTGTTAGAATAACAAGAGCTCTTCAAAAAGATCTTCTGAGAGCCTACGAATTTCTGCATAAATGCAACCTTGTTTATTCCATCCCTCCACAGCATTTTGTTTGTGATGCCACCTTGTTTGGATGTTTTCTTTCTTTCACCTTTTGTTTTTAGAAGGCAGGATCAATTTATTTAAACTTAAAAACTTCCATTGTTTAGTGTATGGGATAATTGTAACCAGTAGGAATGGCTTGAAGCTCATCCTATGTACTGTGTATGCGCTAATGTAATAGCTAATTTAAACATTTTATTTGAAATTAACAGAAACAAACAACAATGAGCATGCGCAATGCACTCACGTAAAAACTTAACACACAGTTCAATGTATTCTACTTCATATTTTGATAGAAACATCAACTTAACATCACCAACTACAAATATAATGCCATGCATTGACTGGCAGTTGATGCGCATTTGTAAAATAACCTTGGAATCTTGGTAAGCCCCACACATCCCCCTAACCCCCAATCTTGGGGTTCCTCTTGTCTCTGACTGTACACAAAATGCTGCTGTGAAGGGATTGCCAAGATTTTGATCCAGTGACATTGAGGAATGACCGAATTATGTCCTCGCTCAATTCATTTGATGTGGCCAAGGCAAGACTTGAAGTCAGTGCTCTGCCTTCATATAATTTCATGGTCTGTTAGACAGTTTCAGAGAACTGATAGAGTAAGCTATAAAGCTGTTGGCTTGGAATCATATGTAGGCCAAATAGATGATGGTAGTAGATTTCCTTCCCAGTTACTATGTTAGAGTTCAGGCTCATATCTCCAGGTAACTGGCCAACTTCTCTGAATTACTAGCCCATTACCACTGTCCTTTTTTTAAACTCTCCGATGGAATATTGGTGTCCCTAGCCAGGTGAGCATTTTTAATTTGCTCATTGCTAGCCCATTGAACTGCATGACAACATGGAGATTTCTGAAGACAATTAAGGTACATTCACATTGCTGTGGAGTTAAAGTATAGGTCAGACTGGGTCAGGAGGGCAGAACCCCTTCCCCCAAGGATGTTAATGAACCAGATTATATAAATGATTTGGATGTGAATATAGGAGGTATGGTTAGTAGGTTTGTAGAGGACACCAAAATTGATAGACTAACAGGCAGCAAAGAAGGTTATCTCAGAACACAGCACTGAGACCTTGATTAGATGGGCCAATAGGTGGAGGACTGGCTGACGGAGTTTAATTTAGATAAATATAAGGTGCTACATTTTAGAAACGCAAATTAGGGCAGGACTTATCTACTTAATGTAGGGTACTGGTACAATTACAATATTTAAAAGGCATCTGGATGGGTATATGAAAAGGAAGGGTTCAGAAGGATATGGGCCAAATGCTGGCAAATGGGCCCAGATTCATTTAGGATATCTGTTTCTCATGGACAAGTTAGACCGAAGGGTCTTTTTCCGTGCTGCACATCTCTATAAGATTTTTTTTAACAACAATTTTATTGAATTGAGATTATCTGGTCATTGTGGCAGCTTGCTGTGTCCAAACCAGCTGAAGCGTTTCCTAAGTTACAATAGGATCTCCCGGGTATTCATAGAAATGTGAAGACTCAGTGGAAATGACGTACTGGAAGTGAAATATATTTATTCTTACTTAATTGCACTAGATTTCTTTAACAGTCTGCCTCCCTCCACTATTAGTCTGTGCACGTTATTCTGAAGCATTTTCCAAGCTGAACCTCCTGAAATTTTATGCCATGAACTTCCTATGTCCAAACTCAAGTCATCTTTACACACAGAGGACAGAAGTGGTCCCAACATTAATGTATCAATTCACTGTGGGCTCAGTCCAGGCAATGTGTGTTTACCTGAAAGTCTTTGTTTCTTTCCATCAATCAGCTACCTATCCTTACTGCTGTATTTCCTGCTATACAACCATGGAACTTTTTCTGACAAGCATCTAATGAGACGGCTTATCAAGTACTTGTTGAAAATCCATGACACTTGCTATCTAATTAGTAGTTGCTTCAAAAACAACAGCTGAACCTTTCAACAGAGTTTGCTTCGAATAGATTTGTAAAGGCATTCCATCATTAACCCATTCATGTCAAAGCACTTTTTAGGTTTCTAATTTTACCAATTCTAAGATCTTGACCACACCCACCTCTCCACTCACACAAACTGGTTAGAAGATGGAGACAGTTGTGCAAGTAATGCTGTCCATTTTTGTTGAGAACAATGTACAGAGGCTTGAAGTTTGTTTCCCAACTGTGTGTGTTTTCCCACATCTTATCAAATAGAGTCATAGAGATGTAAAACACGGAAACAGACACTTCGGTCCAACCCGTCCATGCTGATCAGATATCCCAACCCAATCTATAAGAGATTGGATTACAAAGCTTGCCTCAAAAATATTTTTCAAGAACAACTATTTCCAGCTGAAAGTAAGAGCTATGTCATAAAATATAATCATCAAAATTATTCCATCAGATAATCTTTCTTTGTACTATATTTGTTGAAGAAATGTTCTATTTTTTTTTACATTGCATGTTAATTGCATTAGCTGAGTCTCCTTTATGAGTAAAGAGGTGAAATATAAAATATATAATCCAGTTGAAACTAAACTATTTAATAAAAGCTTGATGTAACTAATTGTGCACTTACTGGATTTTTAATTGTATTTGCCAATTCTTGACTGGAGTTCCTCTCAACTGAGTTTGACAATTATTACTCCTATCTCTTCCAAACATCATCCATTTTAAAAATGGTCAGTTTTTCAGCAGACAGCAGTATTCATCCCAGATTGCTCGTTACAATAGGAACCAGAAACCCATGACTGGAATAAGAACATTTATTTAAATTGCTTTCAAATCTGCAACTTCTTTCAGAATATTTTTATTTCTGTATGGTATCTATAGTTCATAATGTCTATCACATCTATTTCCTGTTGTCATGATTTTGGGACATTTTATGACACTGATAGGTTGTTTAAAAGTCCTCTCTACCTTGATAAATACTCGAAGTGGATTCCACTATTGATGAAAGATGAAGGAAGTGAATGTATTGTTCCTAACTTTGCAGATAACACAAAAATAGGTGGAAAGGGAAGTCGTGAGAGGGATTCAAGTGGTTATATATAGATATTGATAGATTAAGTGAGTAAGCAAGGACTTATTTAAATGGAGAAAAACTGCAGAAAGATGGAACACAAAAGGACTTGGGAGTACTTGTAAATGAAGTACAGAAAGCTAGCACACAGGGATAGCAGGTAATCAGGAAGGCTAATGGAAAGTTGGTCCTTATTTCATGCGGGTTGGAGGTGGGTTAGTATGTGTTTACAGAATTTGTTCATTATAACTGACTCTGACTTATGTTTGGAAGAAGCATGGCATAATCTAAAATCAAACTCTGTCAGGCTATTGTCCTTACCAGCTTGCTGTCGGGCCAAGAATCCTGTCTGCAGCCAAAACTCAGAACCAGAGAGCTGAAGTGCTTTGCCAAGGAACAAAAAGACAAGTAATAGGAGCAGGGCTAGATCTTTCAAGCCTGATCCACCATTCGAGGCAATCATGGCAGATCTTGGGTTTCAACTTCACTTTCCTGTTTGTTCCCCATATCCCTTGATTACCTGCGAGACCCAAAGATCTGTCTACCTCAAACGTAGATGTAATGAGAGGTCCATCGTGTGAACTCAATGGCAGGGTGAAACCACAAACAATGGTGAATGGTGAATCGATTAGCACTTCAGCTATTCTGATATCCGTAATATTTGAACTGGAGGGAATGAAGGCAAGAAATTAAACAGAGCTTCCTCCGAACTCAGAGTGAGTAAAGGTTCGGATGTTGATACCAGCTTTAAAGGTGAGCAGATATTGCCATGAATGGCAAGGGTTAGAAACTGGGATTAAACAGAAATCACTGGAAAACTCAGCAGGTCTGGCAGTATCTGAGGAGAAAAAGCAGAGTTAAAGTTTTGAGTACAATGGCTCTTCTTCAGAATTGATAGTAGTTAGGAAAAAGGTTGATATAGTTTATAAGCTGATGATAGAGGGTGAGCAGATAAAAAGAGGAAGTGGATAGGTGGAAATGGAGCCCAGAGAGAGAGAAAGAAAGTTATACAGACCGAGGAATGGTTGATAATGAGGTCAAAATCAATTGGCTGTGCTAAAAGCAGTTCATGTTATGACAGGGCCTGGGGTGTGGAGATGCATAAGGGACAAGGAAGAAGGTGTTCAGGTTCTAAAATTATTGAAATTGATATTGAGTCCTGAAGTCTGCAGTGTCCTGAAGTGGAAAATGAAATGCTGTCCTTAAAAACTTGCACTGAGCTTAGCTGAAGTATTGCAGCAAGCCTGAGACAGGGATGTTGGTCAGGGAACATGGAGGGGTGTCAAAATAGCAGGTAACTGGAAGCTCAGGGTAACTTTTACACAAAGAATGTTGGTGTTCAGTGAAGTGATCACCCAGTCTACGTTTTGTTTCTGCAGTGTAGAGGATACCACACTGTGAGCAGTGAATACAGTAGATGGGATTGAGCGTGCTGCAGGTAAATTGCATGCTTTGCCAAGAAGGTAGGTCAGTGGCCTTGGATAGTGAGGAGGGAGAAAGTAAATGGGCAGGTGTTACACCTTCTGCAGTTGCAGCGGGAAGTACTGTGGGGTTTGGGGATGTGTTGGGAGTGGAGGAGGAGTGGACCATAGTGTCCCAGAGGGAATGGCCTCCCTGTGGAAAAGTGACAATGGAGTGGAGGAGAATAACAATCACGTCTTTGTCTGCCCAACGTTCTTTCTTTCTTGGGCCTCCATTTCCACCTAGCTGCTCATTTCTTTACTCCCCATCCCCCATTACCAGCATAAATACAACCTTTATCAAGCTACTACCAGTTCTGAAGAAAGGTCACTGGATTAAAGATGTTAACTCTGCTTTCGCTCCACAGATGCTGGTTGACCTGCTAAATTTCTTCAACAATTTTTGATTTTGTTTCAGACCTTTGGCGTCTGCAGTTCTTTATTTTATTTTCGTGTCAGACAACTCGGACTCATCAGCCAAGCAGCTCAGATATAGTTTAACACCTAGCATTATGTGTTAATGATCTATGTTAAATATTTTTCTTCTGAAATTACAGATTAATTTACGTTTAAGAAGTCCCATTTCTAAATTGGATTGGATACACAAAATTTCACAAAAGCGCCTCATTGTGAACATTCTTGCACGGTGGCTCAGTGGTTAGAACTGCTGCCTCACAGTGCCAGCAACCCGGGTTCAATTCCAGTATTGGGTGATTGTCTGTGTGGAGTTTGCACATTCTCCCCGTGTCTGGCGGGTTTTCTCTGGGTGTTCCAGTTTCCTCCCACAGTCCAAAGATGTGCATGTTAGGTGAATTGGCCATGCTAAATTGCCTGTACTGTTCAGGGATGTGTAGGTTAGGTGCATTGTCAAGGGTAAATATAGGATAATAGGGTGGGGGTGGATTATTTTTCAAAAGGTCGATATGGTCTTGTTGGTCCAAAGGAGCTGTTTTCACACTGTAGCGAATCTATGATTCTACAACTATTCAAAAAAATCACTTGAAATTGAAGAGAATTGTAAAATGACTATAGAATCAGAGAATTTCTGTAGCTTCAGTTCACCAATATGAAATTACACATCCCCTTTCTCTGTAATATTCATTGCAAAGCTAACGCAAGAATATGAAACAAAGTGAAAACCAAAACCATTTCCCTGAGTATACTAAGATTATTAGCTTATTAAACAAAAAAAGGTGAAGTAGTTTATTCTCTTGTTCTATATTCTAGTGGAGAACAATGGTCCAATTAATTGACTTGTAAGACCTTCAAATCACAAGATAACTCAGTATTTTAGGAAATCAATATTTGAATAGTTAGTTTTATAAGACAATCTCCAGACATTTAATCTCTGCTTTACTTTGACCTTTTAAAATACAATTAACCACATTTTCTCGAGTTTAAGTAACTGCAATAGTGAGCTGATTGCTTATTTGCTAATCTCATAGATCATTACATAAGCCTTGTTTAAGTCTAAAGCAAAGTTACCAAGTCGAAATTTTCCAATCTAATTTTCTGTCCTGAGAGAGGAAAAACTTTTGCCAAGGGTGCAGCAAAGTGGCAGGAAGTTCTCAAGCATTCCCACATAATTAGATTAGATTAGATTACAGTGTGGAAACAGGCCCATCGGCCCAACAAGTCCACACCGACCCGCCGAAGCGAAACCCACCCATACCCCTACATTTACCCCTTACCTAACACTACGGGCAATTTAGTATGGCCAATTCACCTGACCCTGCACATCTTTGGACTGTGGGAGGAAACCGGAGCACCCGGAGGAAACCCACGCAGACACGGGGAGAATGTGCAAACTCCACACAGTCAGTCGCCTGAGGCGGGAATTGAACCCGGGTCTCCGGCGCTGTGAGGCAGCAGTGCTAACCACTGTGCCACCGTGCCGCCCTAAATGTCATTCTTGTAGCTATCAATTTTAATAATTGTGGGCAATCAATTAAATGTGAATCAAGGTACAGCAGTTCCAAACTCTTGTGGACATATTAGACATCCTTGACCCCCAGTCTCCCCCAGAGATTGTGATGGAGTTGTGCAGGATTCTGGGAATGCCATTTTTTATCCCAGCTTGGAGATGTAACTCTTTGCAGGGCATTCATCCAGTATTGGGGAGTTTTTTGAAAGGTAATTGCTAATTGCACATGTCACAATGAAATGTTCAGTAAGTCAGGTAGTACAGGAATGTCCTGTGGCTATTCCCCTATCTAACGGATGTATCCTTTTGGATACTGCTTTTGGGGGGGCAAGGTGGTGCAAGGAGATAGTGGTGGGAGTGGTGGTGGTGGTGTGGGGATGTCAGACCTCTCAGGGGAAAACTGAGGAATCCTAATCTCTGCTGCACAAGAGGGAGGAAAGAGGATGGCAGCACTATAATGATAAGTTCAAAGAGTGTAGAATGATTGTCAGAAATAGGAAACTTACTGAGAACAACCATTTTCTCAATGCCAGTAAAACTGGGGAACTCACTATTGACTTAGAGTCATAGAGATGTACAGCATGGAAACAGACCCTTCGGTTCAACCTGTCCATGCCGACCAGATATCCCAACCCAATCTAGTCCCACTTGCCAGCACCCGGTCCATATCCCTCCAAACCCTTCCTATTCATATAACCATCCAAATGCCTCTTAAATGTTGCCATTGTACCAGCCTTCACCACATCCTCTGGCAGCTCATTGCATACACATACCACCCTCTGTGTGAAAAGGTTGCCCCTTAGGTCTCTTTTATATCTTTCCCCTCTCACCTTAAGCCTATGCCCACTAGTTCTGGACTCCCCGACCCCAAGGAAAAGACTTTCGGCGGGATGTTACTCATGCCCCCCTACACATTAACAGCACAGAAGTGGAATGAGTGGAGAGTATCAAGCTCCTGGAACTGGTCATCCACAACAAGCTTTCTTGGACTCTTCATGTGGACACACTGGTTACAAAGTCATCTCTTCTCCCTCAGGCAGCTGAGGAAATTTGGCTTAACGTCAAATATCCTTGCCAATTTTTATAGGTGCGCCATTCTATCTAGATGTATCGCTACCTGGTATGGTAAAGCATTCAAGATCAGACACGGTTACAGAGAGTGGTGAACTCGGCCCAGACAATCACAAAGGCCAACCTCCCATCTATAGAATCCATCTACTAGGCCTGTTGTCAAGGAAAGGCCGTCAGCATTCTCAAAGATCCATCCCACCCAGGCAATGTTTTTTCACAACCGCTACCATCAGGGAGAAGGTACAGAAGCCTGAACACATGCACCAGGTGGTTTCAAAACAGTTTCTACCTTATGTTGTTAGATTACTGAATGGACCCCAAACTCTTAACATTTACCTGTAAATGGTTTTTGTTTTTGTTGCTGTTTACCTATTATTTGCTATCTATGCTACTTAACTACGTGATCTGCCTGGATTGCTCACAAGACAAAGCTTTTCACTGTGCCTCAGGACACGTGACAATAAATTCAATTCAATTCAATTCATTTCAATTCGATAAGGAGTCAATAGTAAGTGGAACAGGTAAGTGGAACAGCCATAAAAGAGACTCCAGGGTGGCATGCTGGGTGCCAGGGTTGAGTGTGTCTGGAAGTTGCTTCAATGAATTTTGAAGGGGAAGGATGAACAGCCATTGATTGTGGTACATATTGGACCAACAATGCAGGTTGAAAATAAAGGAGATGGGATCACAAGTGGCGAAAACAACAAAATAGGATGTAAATTAAAATGCTGGACCTCAAAGACAGTAATCTCAGGATAATTATTCGTATCACATTGCTGGCAAAAGTGAAAATTTAGGATATACTAAATGAATATGCGGCTGGAAAAATAGTGTTGGAGGGAGAAATTGTTTTTAAGTTTGTTTTATTCGCTTATGGGGTAGGGGTGATGCTGTCTGGACCAGCATTTATTGCCCATCTTTAATTGCTCTAGAGAAGGTGGCGATAAGCTACCCACTTGAACTGCTGCAGTCCACCTGCTCTGGGTTGACCCACAATGCCCTTAGGAAAGGAATTCCTGGATTGTGACCCAGCGACACTGAAAGACTGGTGCTATTTTCAAGTCAGGAAGTCAGGATGATGAGCGGCTTGCAGAGGCGCTCAGAGGTGTTGTTGTTCCTGTGTATCTAGATGGAAGAGGCTGGGAGTTTGGAAGATACTATTTGAAGATCTTCAGTAAATTTCTGCAGTGCTATCTCATAGATGGTGAGTGGCTTGGAGGGACACTTGCAGGGACTGGCATTCCCCTGTGTCTGGAGCACTTGTTCTTCCAGATGGAAGCAGTCGTGGGTTTGGAAGTTGATTCAGATTGCCAGGACTAGTTCTGGGGAAGGTAGGACTAGTACAGACAGGCGGTTTCTGTCTAGGCAGGACTGCAAACAATGTCCTTGGCAGAGTGTTTATTAGTGCTGTTGGAGAGACTGGGATGGCAGGGGGATGGGAACTTGGACAGAAGGAATGAGGAGGGAGAAACAAAATAAATAGCAAAAAGGCAAGGCAACATGAAAACAAATGGGGCCATAGTGACAAATAAAACCAAGCTGACTTTTTTATTTATTCACAGGACGTGGGTATTACTGGCTGGGTCCAGCAATTATTTTCCATCCTTAGTTGCCCAGAGGGCATTTAAAGGTCAATCACATTGCTCTGGGTCTGGAGTCACATGTAGGTCAGACCGGCTAAGGATGGTCAATTTCCTTCGCTACAGGACTTAGTGAACCAGATGGGTTTTTCCTGACAATCATTTCATGGTCATCATCAGACTCTTAATTCCAGAACTTTACTGAATTCAAATTCCAACATCTGCCACCAGGCAGGATTCGAACTTGGGTCCCCCGGACATTATCTTAACCTCTGGATTAACAGTACAGCAATAATATCAGTAGGCCATTGCCTCCCTAGTAAAGTTAAACACTGTGTCTTCATACACAGAGCATTCACAATAAGGTAGATATGTTAACTGCACAAATCGATAAAGATGCTTATAATATAGTTATCTACTGGCTCCCAAACAGTAGTGGATACATGAGGGAAGGCATTAAACAAGAAGGCACAGGTGCATGCAATAAGGGTGCATCTGGAATTATGGGTGAATTTAATGTACACATGGATTGGACAAACGCAACTAGCCATGATATTGTGAGGAGCATATCCTGGAGTATATATGTGATTTGTTTAAAGCAACATCTTGAGGAACAAACTAGAGAATAGGTTACTCTAGACTGGGTACAATGCAATGCAAAAGGTGTAATTAACAATATTGTTGTGTGTTGTGCCTTGGGAAAGAACAACTATAATATGAAAAAGTCCAAAGATGTGCAGCTTAGGTGGATTGGCCATGCTAAATTGTCCATAGTGTCCAGGCATGGTGGCTCAGTGGTTAGCACTGCTGCCTCGCAGAACCAGGGACCCAGGTTCGATTCCAGCCTTGGGTAACTGTCTGTGTGCACATTCTCTCCGTGTCTGTATGGGTTTCCTCCGGGTGCTCCGGTTTCCTCCCACAGTTTGAAGATGTGCAGGTCAGGTAAATTGGCCATTCTAAATTGCCCATAGTGTTAGGTGCTTTAGTCAGAGGGAAATGGATCTGGGTGGGTTTCTTTTCGGAGGGTTGGTGTAGACTTGTTGGGCCGAAGGGCCTGTTTCCACACTGTATTGAATCTATCTAGTCATGAGAAATGCAGGATTATAGGGATAGAGTGGATGTTAGGTCTGGATGGGATGCTGTTGGGAGAGTCAGTGTTGACTCAATTGGTCGAATGGCCTGCTTCCATACTGTAGCGATTCTATGATTCCATGAATTCTTTATTGAGATGGAGCATGAAGTAATTGAATCTGAAATTAGGTCCTGAATTGTAATAGAGGGATATTTGAGGGTATGGGGTGTGAATTGGCAAGGGTGGATTGGGGAACTTTCCTAATGATTGATAAGCAGTAGAAACATAGAAACATAGAGAATAGGAGCAGGAATAGGCCATTCAGCCTGTCAAACATGCTTCACCATTCAATATGATTATGGCTGATCGTGCAACTCAATACCCTGTACTTGCTTCCTCCTAACAGTCTTTGATCTATTTAGTCCTAAAAACTATATCTAACTCCTTCTTGAAAAGTTTTAATGTTTTGGGCTCAACCATTTTCTGTGGCACAGAATTGTATTGGCTCACGTCTGTCTGGGTGAAGAAATTTCTCCTCATCTTATTGGTATCCTTTGTTGTCTTCCCTTAGAGTTTTATAAGTTTCTATAAAAAAATTCACCTTCATTCTTCTGAACTCTGGTGAAGATAGTCCTAACTGATCCAATCTCTCTTCACATATACGTTCTGCCATCCAAGAATCAGTTTAGGAAACCTCTGTTGCACTCCCCTGATAGCTCAAGCAACATTCTTCAGAAAGGGAGACCAACTGCATAAAACATTCCATGTGTGGTCTCAGCAAAGCCTCCTACAACTGCAGCCACACACCCTGCTCCTGTACTCTAATCATCTCACTATGGAGGGTAACACGTTATTTGTTTTCTTCACCGCCTGTTGCACCTGTATGCTTACTTTCAGCGACTGGTGTAGAAGAGTACCCAAACCTCGCTGCATCTCTCCCTTACCCAATCCATCACCATTCAGATAATAATTCGCCTTCTTGTTTTTCTAACAAAGAGGATAACCTCACATTTATCCGTCATGATCATATTGAATAGCGGAGCAGGCTTGATGGGCCGAATGGCTGATTCCTGCTCCTAGTTTCTATCTTCCTTTAATTTCAGAACTAGGATGGTTTCCCAAAGAATGGAGCCCTGCCATTTAACCTGCTGACCTTGGCATTTACTAATCCATATTTTTGCCTCTCCCCTGCTCGCAGTAAAAACCTCCAGCCCATGCTCTCCCTGTCAGCTGTCAATTTGGTGGGTGGTCTCACCTCCTCAGAAGGTGGGATGGCAATATCGGGAAATAGCTCGACTTCTGATTTCTGCCTCCAAGATGAAGATTCAGCCCATGTAGTCTGACCTTTTCCTGCTTTTCAACAAATTCAGGCCTCCTTTGTTCTCACTCAGGTGCTATGTCCCTGTAAATGTTCCCATTCGCTCCTTCACTCTCAATCTTTTACACAAATTTTCTGCTTCCATAGTGTCATTAGATCAAAATCCTGCAACTCCCTCCCTGACGGTATTGTGGGTCTACCAATAACAGGTGGAATGAGGTGGATCACAAAGGCAGCTCTCCACCACCTTCACAAGGGGAAACTAGGGACTGGCTATCAATGTTGGACACAGCCAGCAATGCCCACATCCCACAAATGAATTTTAAAAATTACCTCACTACTTATTGCTCCTCACCTTAATATTTGATGCCTTAGTCACCATTGAAGCATTTGCTGTCTCTAATCTGAATCCTTGCCCTTGGGTTGACAACACCTTTGCACTAATATATTCATGTCCAACTTAAATTCCAACTTCTTACTTTTAAGAAGTCTCTTAATTTTGCTAAGAGGTATCCATAGCAAGTTGTGAGAGCTGGTATGTATCATCTTCAGTGAGTTGGATGAGCATTAGGTGCAGACCTGTTCCTTTATGCTTTGGGATCTTGCTCAGACAGAGAGTTACACAGGTCCGTTGCACAGTCAACAGTAGCAAATTAGTTCGCCTGGTGATCAGGAATGCCAAGTGACAATGGGATCTGACACTTGAATTGAGACCAGCATAGTGAGCACAATAGTTCTGGGATTGGTTAGTTGGTTTATAATACAGAGTGATACCAATCTCATGGGTTTAATTCTCGCAATAGGTAAGGTCAACTTGAAGATCCAGCCTTCTTGACCTTGCCCCTTGCCCGAGATGTTGTGATCCTCTGGTTAACCTCAGCAGCAGTAGTCTCCTTCATGAGAAAATGGTCTTCCCCAGCTACAATGACTTACTCAGCGGCAGAATAGCTGTGAGTGTTTAATAAGCATTACTGTTGTCATCAGGACAGCTCCTGAATAGATGTCAAACCTTGCCGCTTAGTAGATCCAAAATGTCAAGCCTTATACAATTTTAATGACTTCTTGCAATAAAGGAAATTTGTTTTTACCTTCTGCTGGAAGATTATGGGAAATCACAATAAAAGGTTTGTCAGTCCGAGAACAATAATCTCCATGTGCCTCTGGCATGAGTAACTTTAAACAACACGCTATTGTCGGCTAATAGTAGTATTAGCTCGATACACCAGTCCTAAGGCGTCACATTAAATGGTCCACATGAAAACAACCTGTTTGCTTTGTAAAGACTCATTCAAGCTGATTGAACTGGCAATGCTGGATTTAACCCTCTCCTAGCAATGAATGGGAAGTTGGTGGGGGTGGATGAGGGGAGGAAGGATTAAGCTGGAACATCCTTTTTTCATTTACTGACACAGTTTATTCACTTTTCATCTTTGCTTTCATGGGCACTTTAAACTTTTGTGTTGGTAGACATGATGCTACTTTTCGTTCTTATATTTCTGCCGCAGTACTTTTGGTTTGCTACATTATTTTTATGATTGTGAAATTTGAGACAATCTGAAAATGTGCATAATCATATCATCTACCTAAAATGTTCAAGGCATCTCAAAGAGTTTTGCAAATGTTTTGGGAGCAAGATTAGGTAACACGAAAAGATAAGATCACACCAAAATCCCATGCAAGGCATCAATGTTGGCAATCCAGTATTGCCCCTCACTACTACCAGCACAGTAGCCAGAATGCCACATTGTCAATGACCTACTCATGTTTCTATTTATTGTGGTTATATGGCAAAATTTTCTTCTCCTCTTCCACTAAATAATATCAATAAGTCCAGCTTTTATAGAACCTGAGAATCACAGATGTTATGGTGTCCAAGGAAGCAATTTGGCCCATTGCACTGCACCAGCTCATTAAATGAGCCCCATTCTTAATGCCAACCTTCTGCTTTGTCCCCATTTCCTTGCATTTTATTTTGATCCAAATAATCATTCCATACCCTCATGAATGTTCCCGAACAAAGATGTCTGGTTACCTTGTTTGTAGTATACTAAATACATTTGAGTGACCTTGGACAGTTGTGACAGTGGAAGGATGCTTTTCAGAATGGAGGGTTGTGACTCATGGTATTCCACAGGGGTTAGTGCTGGGACCTCTGCTTTTCATGGTCTCCGTAAATGATTTGGTGGAAAACCTAGCTGGTCTAATTGGTAAGTTTGTTGATGATGCAAAGATTGGTGGAGTTGCGGATAGTAAGGAGGATTTTCAAATGACACAGCAGGATATAGATCAGTTGGAGACATGGGCAGAAAAATGGCAGATGGAGTTTTATCCAGACAAATGTGAGGTTATGCATTGAGAAAGGGCAAGTACAGGTTGAAATTATGCAGTGAATGGCAGAACCGTTAGGAGTATTGATAAGCAAAGGGACCTGGGTGTGCGGGTCCATAGATCACTGAATGTGACAGAGCAGGTAGATAAGAACATAACATAAGAGCATAAAAGCTAGTATCAGGAGTAGGCCATCTGGCCCTTCAAGCCTGCTCTGCCATTCAATAAGGTCATAGTTGATCTTTTAATGGCCTCAGCTCCACTTACCTGCCCTCTCAGGGTAGCCCTTAATTCATTTACTTTCAAAAAATTGTCATTCTTGGCTTTAAAAGCATTTACTGAGGAAGCATCAACTACTTCACTGGGCAGGGAATTCCACAGATTCACATCCCTCTGGGTGAAGAGGTTCCTTCTCAATTCAATCCTAAATCTGCTCCCCCTCATTTTGAGACTCTGCCCTCTTGTCCTAGTTTCACCTGCCCGTGGAAACATCCTCTCTACTGCCATCTTACCCATCTGTTCATAACTTAATATCTTTCTCTAAGATCCCTCATCATTCTTCGAATTCCAATGAATATAATCCTAGTCTATTCAGCCTTTCCTCATCAGCCAACCCTCTCAAATTCAGACTCAATCTTGCCTTCATTGTAAGAGACATTGAGTAGAAGGACAGGCAAGTTATGCCGCCACCTTATACAACTTTAGTTAGAGTTGATAAAATGTGGAGCTGGAAACAGCACAACAGGTCAAGCAACATAAGAGGAGCAGGAGAATCGACATTTCGAGCAGGACCCATATCAGAACTTTAGTTAGACTACACTTGGAATATTGTGTCCAGTTTTGGTCACCACACTACCAGAAGGATGAGGATGTTTGGGAGAGGGTACAGAAAAGGTTTACCAGGATGTTGCCTGGTCTGGGGGATTTACACAATGAAGAAAGGTTGAATAGACTGGGTTTGTTTTCACTGGAACGCAGGAGGTTGACAGGCGACCTGATTGAAGTTTATAACATTGTGAATGGCATAGATAGAGTGGAAAGTATAAGGCTTTTTCTCAGGGTGGAGAGGTCAATGACATGGGGAGACAGGTTCAAGGTGTGAGGGGGGGAAGTTTAAAAGAGATGTGCGAGGCAAGTTTTTCACACAAAAGGGTGGTGAGTGCCTGGAACACACTGCCAGAGGAGTAGGTGAAAGCAGCCACAATAGCAGCATTCAAGAAACACCTGGATGGATACATGAGTAGGAAGCGAAAAGAGGGATACAGATTTCGTAAGTGAAGATAGCTTTAGTACGGAAGGGTAAAATGTGTCGGCATACGCTTAGAGGGCCGAAGAACTTGTTCTTGTGCTGTATTCTTCTTTGTTTTTGTTTAACGAATATAACAAGAGTTACTTGGTCAATGTGTCAACTTTGGCTTGGTGATAGGATTCTCCCCTCTGGGCTACAAGATTATGGGTGCCAGAGTCTCAAGTATTTCAGCCAGGCTGAAGATGCCAGTGAAGGGCAAAGGGAGTACTGTGCAGACAATGTCTTTTGTGTAATTAAACTCAAGACATATGCATCTCCTCAGATAGATGTGGGAACAGACAACAAAATTCAGGAAAGAGCAAGGGACTCCCCAGTGTCCTACTCAATAGTTATTTCTCAACCAAACTGCAGATAAAATATTATCTTTCTATTATAAGATTTTGAACATTGCCATGCGCAAATTAGCTGTTGTGATTTCTACATTAAAAGCAGCTCCATCAAGACTGCTAGATAAAGGATTAACTCGATCTTGACTTGAAGAATCATCTCTGACCATATGCATAAGGAGCAATAGCAGAGTGACATCTCTGGGACCTGATGAGGTGCACCCTAGACGTCTTTGGGAAACTCAGGAAGTGATTGCTGGGCCTCTTGCTCAGATACTTATATCATCAATAACCACAGGTGAGCTACCAGAAGACTGGAGGTTGGTTAATGTGGTGCCACTATTTAAGAAAGGTGGTAATGAAAAACTAAGCAACTATAGATCAGTAAACCTGACATCAGTGCTGGGCAAGTTTTTGTAGGAATCCTGAAAGATGGGGTTTTCATGTATTTGGAAAGGCAAGGACTGATTAGGAATAGTCAACATGGTTTTGTGCATGGGAAATCATGTCTCACAAACTTGATTTGAGTTTTTTGAAGAAGTAACAAAGGGGATTGATGAGGACAAAGCGGTTGGCATGATCTATGTGGACTTCAATAAGGCATTCAACAAGTTTCCTCATGGTAGACTGGTTAGCAATGTTAGATCACACGGAATACAGAGAGAACTAGCCATTTATATACAGAGTTGGCTAGAAGGTGGAAGACAGAGGATTGTTATAGAGGGTTGCTTTTCAGACTAGAGGCCTGTGACAAGGATTGATGCTGGGTCCACTGCTTTTTGTCATTTATATAAATGATTTGCATGTGAACATAAAAAGTATGGTTCATAAGTTTGCAGATGACACCAAAATTGGAAGAGTAGTGGACAGCGAAGAAGGTTACCTCAGAGTACAATGGGATCATGATCAGATGGGCCAATGGGCCAAAGAATGGCAGATGGAGTTTAATTTAGGTAAATGTGAGGTGGTGCATTTTGGAAAGGCAAATTAGAGCAGGACTTATACACTAATGGTAAGGTCCTGGGGAGTGTTGTTGAAAGAAAAGATCTTGATGTGCGGATGCATCATTCCTTGAAAGTGGAGTCGCAAGTAGATAGGATAGTGAAGAAGGTTTTTGGTATGCTTTCCTTTATTGGTCAGAGTATAGGCATGGGGAGGTCATGTTGCGGCTGTGCAGAATGTTGGTTAAGCTACTGTTGGAATACAATATGCAATTCTGGTCTCCCTGCTGTAAAACAGATGTGAAACTTGAAAAGGTTTAGAAAAGGATGTTGCCACGTTTGGATTGTTTGAGCTATAGGGAGAGGCTGAATAGGCTGGGGCTATTTTCCCTGGAACGTCGGTGACCTTATCAAGGTTTACAAAATCATGAGGAGTGTGAATTGGGTGAAATGACAAGGCCTTTTCCTTGGGGTGGGGGAGTCCAGAATTAGAAGGCATAGGTTTAAGGTGAAAGGGTAAAGATTTGAAAGAGTAACGTTTTCACACAGAGTATGGTGTGTGTGTGGAATGAGCTGCCAGAGAAAGTGTTGGAGGCTGGTACAAATACAACATTTAAAAGGCATCTGGATGGGTATATGGAAAAGAAAGGTTCAGAGGAATATGGGCCAAGTGCTGGCAAAGGGGACTAGTTTTATTAAGGATAGTTGGACGATTTGGACCGAAGGGTCTGTTTCAATGCTGTGCACCTCCATGACATTGGAACATATTCATCTGGATTCTGCGACACCATAATTTCAGCCAATGCTCTGTCTCAGACTGCCTTCCAGGTAGTTATCCAGTATGAATCCTGTTAATCTTCACTTCTTCAATTGTAGACCTGATCTTGCTATACTATGCCTACTAATTTAACTGTAAAGTGATTTGAAATGTTTTGTTGAAGATAGGAGGCAGACTATATACACAGACCCACTTCTCCTGGTCTTCAAAAAAAGCACAATTTGGACTGTTAGCAAACGCGCAAGTTGTGAAAGAAATTCAGTCCTTAAAAAGATGAGTTTGCACCATTCCATTTCAGAATCAAGTACACTTACACACGTGTTTTTTTATTAATTGCAGTTCATTGGTGTTGCGACAATTCACTTTGAACATTCTCCCTTTGAACATTGTTGACAATAATTATCTGTGGTGAGTATTTGATCTCCTGTGGGGATTTAGGCAAAAATAAAATCTTCAAACGAGTCAAAGTTTTAGTACAATGGAATATTTGGGCATAATAACACTAATGTAAATCAAGCTTTATCTTAAAGGCATAATTTTATCCTTATTTTTATGAGATACTATAATTTTATGTTATAATTTCATTACAATGAGCGCCTGACAGTTTCCATCAAGGACAGATGACCCATTATCAACATCAATCCCTGTGTATTTTGTAACTGCTATAATTGCCATTCTCCATGCTGGCATGCCTTCCCATTGAAACAATGGGCATCATCAGCAGAAGAAGCAACACTGATTTCAAAATGTTAATTGCATCTCTGCCCAAAGTTGATACAGAAAGACATTTAAAAAAATTCTCTCAGAGGATTTGTGAATCTCTGAAATTTGCTTCTTCAAAACGTGGTGGACACAGATTCTTTCAATATTTTAAGGGCAGAGGAAGATAGGTTCTGCATTGGCAAAGGGGGGTGTAGTGAAAGATTATCAGGGGATATGCAGGAATGTAGAGTTGAGGTTAAAATCCGATCGACCAAGATCTTATTGAATGGTAGAATAAGCTTGAAGGTCTGAGTGGCCTACTGATCCTTTGTTAGGTGGGTCATAGATCATAGAATCCCTACAGTGTTGAAGCAGGCCATTCAGCCCATCGAGTCCACACTGATCCAGGCTTGGATCGGCACACGCTTGGAGGGCTGAAGGGCCTGTTCCTGTACCTGTAATTTTCTTTGTTCATGAGAATCCCACCCAGACTCACCTACCCTATTTCTGTTACCCGACATTATCCATGGCTAATCCATCAAACCTGCATATCTTTGGACTGTTGGAGGAAACCAGAGCACCCAGAGAAAACCCACACAGATACGGGGAGAATGTACAGACTCAACACAGCTAGTTGCCTGAGGGTCAAATCAAACCCAAGTTCCTGGTGCTGTGAGCAACAGTGCTAACCACTGAGCTATCATGCCACAGGTGAGGGGGATTAGTGCAGAATGAAAATAAAATGAGAGGGTAGAATAGTAGGTGGGTGAAGAGGTAGGGTGCCAGGTGGGTGAGGGGGTAAGTTTGTCAGGTGGGTGAGAGGGTATGGTTGTCAGGTGGGTGAGGGGGTAGGTTTGCCAGGTGGGTGAGGGGGTAGGGTGCCATCTCAGTAACTAAGAATTGAGTGCTGCATCAGGCCATGTTTCTGAAGGAGGTAATGTTAATGCTGTATTAAGATGAACCCAATCTGATGATTTCACACAGCCTTTCGGTAGAGTCAGTTGTGATCTGTATGAGTTCCTGAAAGCAGCAGATGTGTTTAATACAGTTCCTGATCATCATAAATAGTTGTGCCCAGAGAGAACCTCGGAAAAAGCTAAACAAAAGACATGCACGAGAATTCCTAGAAGCATGGCATTCCAACCAGAACTCTATCAACAAACACATTGAGTTAGACCCCAAGTACCACCCCCTGAGAAAAGGGACAGGAAGTGACTTCATCACAGGAAATAACATCACCACAGCAAATGACATCACCAACCCAAAGAAACCCAAACATATAAATAGAAAGCAAGAATTTTCAGCAGTGCTTCGCTTGAGGCCCACTGAAGATATTACCTATTTGGGTGATGAAATGTCTGGAAATGAACCTTCAAGCTCAGCGAGCAAACCTACATCCAAGAGATAGAGCACTTAGAAGCATGGCATAAAGACAACAATCTCTCCCTCAATGCCAGTAAAATGAAGGAGCTGGTCATTGACTTCAGGAAGCGGAATGAAAGACATGTCCCTGTCTGTATTGATGGTGCTGAGGGGGAGGTGGTTGAGTCCTTCACGCTCCTAGAAGTAATGATCACCAACAATCTGCCCTGGTCTAATCACATCAATGCTACAGTCAAGAAAGCACACCAATGCCTCTACTTCCTCAGGAGGCTAAGTAAATTTGGCATGTCCACAAGGACTCTTACCAATTTTTATAGATGCAACATAGAAAGCATCCTGCCTGGATGCATCACAGCTTGGTATAGCAACTGCTCTGCCCATGACCACAAGACATTACAGAGAGTTGTAAATACAGCCCAATCCATCATGCAAAACAGCCTTCCATCCATTGACTCCATCTACACTTCCCACTGCCTCAGGAAAGCAAACAACATCATCAAAGACCCCTCCCACCTCAGTTATATTCTTCCATTCTTTTCGATTGGGCAGAAGATACAAAAGTTTTAAAACACATTTGAACAGATTTAAGAATACCCTCTCCCCAGCTATAACCAGACCTATGAACTGACCTCTCATGTATTTGGCAATTTCTTTCTCTGCACCTTCTCTGTAGCTGTAACACTACATTCTGCATTTTACTCTAATTACCCAGATGGACTTACGTAAGATATGACTTGTCTGGCTCACATGCAACATAATACTTTTCACTGTATCTTGAAACATGTGACAAAAATAACTCGAATCAAAAGAACAGAGGGAAATGGAGATGCGATAGGTTGGTAGGTATGCAGATGCTGGGTTATGTTAGACCATGAACAGGATGGAAGCTGGTGAGGTAAGATTGCAGAGATCAAGTGTTGGGGTTTGGCTGGATTGTCAATGTGAATGATTGGGGTTGTCCAGTAGGGAGTGTGCAGGTCAACTTTGTTTTAATTTATCCAGGGGTTTGAGCAGGTTGTAATGCTTTTCACCTTTCTTGGGTGACTCTTTGGCTAAATGAGCCAGATTCCTCAGAGGTCTCTGACTCTAACACAGAGTTGGAAACTCAACTGGAAGCATCTGGATCCTAGGGAATTGACCATCAGGAGTTTCAGCTTTCCACGCAATTCCGACTTAGTCGCTTGGGATGTCCCAGGAATCCATGTGCACCTTTGAGGTTAAATCTGGTCTCTTGAGAGTCAGAACATCTGGGTTTATGTGAGTGAAATCACTAATGGAATAAATGAATTCACTGACCAGCCATATTTCAATGTGGGCTGTGATTCAGTGCACTGAACTCTTGTCTCTGGCTATGTAAGATAGGGGTTTAAGTTCCACTCCAAGAAACTGGAACACAAAATCCAGGCTGACACATCAACTGTTTTACTGAGGAAGTACTGAAGCACTGAGGAGACATTAAACTGAGGTCAAACCTGCTCTCTCATGTGGACATAAAGAATCTAATTTCAGCAAAGCTCAAACAATTTATCAATCATCTGACCATTAACCCTTTACTATTAGGGGATCTTGCTGTGTACAAAAAGACTGATCTGAATCTTCCTTGTGATTGTACTTAAAAAAATAGACTTCCTTAGCGTGAAACATTTATGGAACTCCCTGTGTTTGTTAAGGGTGCTATTTAAATGCACATTCTCTCCGTTCTTTATCCATTATATTCCTGCGAGTGTTATATTTGTGACCCAGGATGAGGTGCTGAGGAGGACTTTGTTTCCCACAGTTCAAATAAGCAGGTGTTTTTCAAGACACTGAGGCAGACTGGAGATTTGTTAAGTCTTTCTGAAATTACGACTCTCCTTGAGATCTCAATTATGTGCCTTTAATAATTATAATTCGTTTATGCCTTGAGTGATCCTGCTGCAGACTGGAACTGTATCTCTGGATTAGAGGACAAAGTTAATTAAAGTTCAAGGAGAGGCATGAATGGTTTAACGTGTGCAAAGTCTCCGATCCCAGCATGGAACCGACAGCGATTAACATAAAGACCAAGAGCAGTCAAGTGAACAGGCATTGTATTTACTTAATGGAATCTAAAAAAAATTCTGCCTTTCTCTCTCAGTTGAAAGCACTTAATTTGAATCCATAATGTCATTTAAATTCTACTCAGCCGTGTATGTTATAAGGATAGCATTGGGAGACCATTGTATGAAATTTATTCTTACTGCATTGATGTTTATTGATCTATTCTCCACGAGACTAATGTTGGATGTTCATGTAAATGTTCATGCCAGTATCAGGTTTTTCATCTCCAAAGTTCAACCATGACTTATTCTTGATGAAGGGCTTTTGCCCGAAATATCGATTTCGCTGCTTCTTGGATGCTGCCTGAACTGCTGTGCTCTTCCAGCACCACTGATCCATGACTCAGGTGTCTACATTTATTCCAAACTCTGGAATTCCCTCTCAAAGTTGTTGTTGGAACTGTATCTCTCTCTTTAAGTCCCTCTCAAATATTTCTGACCATAATCACATTGGTACCCGTCCTGGCACTTCCTTATGCAGCTCAGTGTCAATATTTTGTCTGATAATTGTTCCCGTACAGCTTATTAAGACACCCTGCTAAATTAAACATGCTGCATAAATGCAAGTTACTTGTTGGGGATTGGTTAGCTCAGATTATTGGTTGGCAACGCATTGGGACATCAACAGCATGGTTTCAACTCCTGTATTGTGGAAGTCCGACCCTTTCAGCATTGTCCCTCACCTGAGGTATGGTAATCCTCAGGTCAAAGTCATTACCAGTCTTTTCTCTGTCTCTCCAGGGATTGGATTGGGACAATAACACTTTATCTTATTGGGTTTTGATCTGGCGCTCACTGTGGTTATGTTGTTGATTTCTGGGATGCTAGAGTTTGCCAGATACGTTAGCTGGATATGAAGGGGAGGAAATTGGGGATATTGAAGTGTAAAGGTAACAGACTGGAAGTGCACACAGACAGCAAGAGAAAAAGGCAACTTACCATCATGGGTGTGGTACACTGTGCTGCAAAGTTGTTGTTATTATGATAATCCATGCAAGCCAATGTTTGATCAAGTGTCACATCAAGGAACCTGACAAAAATTAAAGTCAATGGAAAGTCAGATAGAAACCAATCATCCCAGCCCCAGGGTATCACCACAGCATTCTATTACGTTATTGCCCTGATCACCTTGAGGTGTTCAAGGGGGTGTTGGATCATATTTGGCTCTATACAGTTTGCAGGAATAATAATGGGAAAAGCAGGAGATTGGCATGAGGTAATGATGTTCGTTGAAAGAGCTGGTGCAGACACGATGGGCTAAATGATCTCCTTCTGTGTCATAACAATTTTATGATTCTGTGATCGACATCTATGACCTACCTTCCACCATGAACACAGCAGTGGGGGCTGCCTGCTGATCGTTACACAATGTTGAAACCATTCATGACTTCTCTTGTATATAAAACTGTCTGTTTCAATATGTAATAACACTTGGGCAACTTTGAGGCTTGTGCTGATAATTGACGAATTACAGATGTCCACAATACAAGTATCAAATCATGACCATCTTCAACGTGAGACAATCTAACCATCTCCTCTCGATATTTAGGGATTGGTTAGGGATTCAACATCAAAATCCTGACAATTAACATTGACCAAAAACATAACTGGACCAATTATATAAATACTCTGACTATATTGAACTTAAGAGGGAAGGAATTTTGTCTCAACAAACTCAAGAGCTGATCTTCTTAAACCCTGTCCAACATTCACAAGGTACAACTCAGAATTGTGATGGAAAATTTGCCTGGATAAATGCAACTTCAATAACACTCACAAAACTCAGTACCATCTATGACAAAGCAGTATGTGCCCTATCTGAGATGACCTGTAACCGTTTGCCAAGGTTAGTCAATAGCATCTTGTAAACCTGCGATTGCAACCACCTCGAACAACAAAGGCAGAAGAAGCATGGAAACACCATCAGCTACAAGTTCCCCTCCAAGTCATATATCATCATGATTTCGAATCATATCGCCTTTCCCTCATTATCTCTGGATCAAAATCCTGGGACTTCCCTTTAACAGCACTGACTTATTGAATATTTGAATCATTCTGTGCTCAACAGTGTTTGATCAGACTCATTTGTGATGATCTACTCCAGAAGCGTTTGTCCATTAGAACAGAAGACCATCAGATATAGGTGCAAAATTAAGCCATTTGGCTCATCACATCTGCTCCACCATTCTATCATAGCTGATACATTCCTCAACTCCATTCTCCTGCCTTCTCCCTGATCCCCTTACTAATCTATATCTGTCTTAAATACACTCAATGACTTGGCCTCCACAGCCCTCTGTGGCAATGAGTTCCACAGATTCATCACCCTTCGGTTGAAGAAATTCCAGTCATAATTTGACTTCTATTTGTTTTCTATTGAAACCAATGACCCTGAATTGAAATCATGCAGTGTTTCAAACATAGAAATTATAAACCTCTATTTTCCTTTAAAATATTAAAAATATAATCATTGGATTCAATTGAAAAGAAAGTCAGCTGAAACAAAAGCTTGATAAGCTTAAAAGTGGTCACAAGAAGGAACAACAAAAATGAAAATGTTTCTAAAGTGTCAGCTGCAAGTATGATTGCGTAACAAAGAAAAATCACTGCAGATGGTCTTGATGTTATATATTGTCAAAGTTATTGACCCTCTCCTATCTCCCTGCTCTTTCTCCCTCATTTCCAGATTCTACCTGACGCGACTCCACTCAGCTCACTCGCTCCATCCTATTGGTTGGGAACATTTTAGCCATGAGCCTGAATCCTGGTAAGGAGTTTAACCATGAGTTTAGGTGGGGGAGTGGGGAGAAGGATGAAGGTTGAAGGCCCAAGCTTGAGAATGGGGAGGGGTTGTAGCCATAGGAAGGAGCTTTAGGCACACAGGCCAAATGCAGTTTTATCCATCAGGTCTGAAAGGATCAGCCTGAGCTTTGAGTGATCTCCATTCAAGCACAAAGGGAACCTAATTGATTGGAGAATTACAACATGAGGTGAGCTATGCAATTGTACTTTTGAGACACACACAAATGGTAGAGCTATTCTTTAAACTTTTTTATTCGAAATTCATTTATCCTTTTTTTTCCGCACCATGTCGCTTTAGGTTTCATGCCTTGCTGAGGTATCTGGTTTCCTTGGGGTGGATGTGGGACACGAACACTGTGCTGTGGCCAGTTTGTTTATCCTCGCTGCAGCCTGTGCCTTCATTCACACAAGCAGCAACACCACTGGATAAGGCTGCTGGCCAAGGTTTCTCCAAAACTAAATTCTGGATTCCTATACCTGCCTCACTCGCATTTGCAACCTCTTATCCCTAATCACAGAACACATTTTATGTAATTATTCTCAGGGATGTGACTATCTTCTGAAGTACATTGCCCGGGCATGTCTCT
Organism: Chiloscyllium plagiosum; assembly: GCF_004010195.1. Taxonomy (NCBI): domain Eukaryota; kingdom Metazoa; phylum Chordata; class Chondrichthyes; order Orectolobiformes; family Hemiscylliidae; genus Chiloscyllium; species Chiloscyllium plagiosum. The sequence goes on along the minus strand of NC_057724.1, from coordinate 74,851,334 downwards.
TCCTCCCTGAAGTGTTGCTGCGTCTACAGCTTAAACTCCAGCTCATCAACTCTGAACCAAAGTTCCTCAAGCAGCCAGCACTTGCTGCAGATATCTTCACCAGTGGATCAGACTAGCATCAACAGCTCCCACATACAACAGCTGCAACACATCACTTGCCCAGAATTCATGTTCAATTTAATTAATTAATTTGGATGTCAAATATTGGTGTTGAATTTCTTCATTATGCTCTTTAGCTGCAATTATACACTGATTTAAAACTCTCGGCCAATTGAATGATACAAAAGACATTCCTACCTATCACCTAATTTTTGCCTCAATATCACACCTTAACTCACACAGGAACACAACAGTTGACATGGCTCTTAACCATTAATTTTTATCACCTCCTGTTTCTTGCCTTTTCATGAAGATCCTCTCTTCTCTTTCATGAAGCTGCTGCCCTGCTTTGTCATGTTGAGAAGCTGCAGACTCTGTCCTTCTCCTGCTCTTTATGGAACAGCTGTTCCAATTCTCATGGTTTTTCAGAAGCACAGGCTCTTCTTTTCTCCTTCTCAGCTTGTTTCATGGTGATGCTGACTCACTGCACACTTGACCTTGTCTGCTTCAGAATGATGCTGACTCACTGAACACTCTTCCCTCCCTGTTTTACTGCAACGCTGACTGCTCCACACTCCTAACAGTCTCATCATTCTACCAGATTATTCAAAAGGGAGTGTCAGGGTTTTGTCCCAGTTGATGGAATGGTAATGTAGTTCCATGTCAGGGAGATGAATGGTTGGAGGGGAATTTGCAGATTGTGATCCTCCCATGCATCTGTGATCCAAAGTCTTCTTGTTGATAAAGACCACAGATTTGGAAAATGCTATCGATGGAGCCTTGGTGAGTTGTTAGTTTTCATTTTTCCACTTTATAAGTTAAAAGTTGAATTCCACTCCATTCCTATTTCTCCAATGTTGATGCATTTATGTTGAAACTTTATTGCTGGAACAGCACAGCAGGTCAGGCAGCATCCAGGGAACAGGAGATTCGACGTTTCGGGCACAGGCCCTTCTTCAGGAATGAGCAGAGAGTGTTCAGCAGGAGAAGATAAAAGGTAGGGAGGAGGGACTTGGAGGAGGGGCGTTGGAAATGTGATAGGTGGAAAGAGGTCAAGGTGAGGGTGATAGGTCGGAGTAGGATGGAGGCGGAGAGGACAAGAAGAAGACTGCAGGACAGGAAGGCGGTGCCGGGCGGGAGGGACCCGGCTGAGACAAGGTGGGGGGAGGGGGGATGAAGAAACTGGTGAAGTCCAAGTTCATCCCCTGCGGTTGGAGGGCTCCCAGTCGGAAGATAAGACGCTCCTCCTCCGACCGTCGCGTTGTTGTGGTTTGGCGGTGGATGAGTCCAATGACCTACATATCCTCGGTGGAGTGGGAGGGGGAGTTGAAATGCTGTGCTACAGGGTGGTTGGGTTGGTTAACCACAACAACGCGACGGTCGGAGGAGGAGCGTCTTATCTTCCGACTGGGAACCCTCCAACCACAGGGGATGAACTTGGACTTCACCAGTTTCTTCATCCCCCCTCCCCCACCTTGTCTCAGCCGAATCCCTCCAGCCCGGCACCGCCCTCCTGACCTGCAGTCTTCTTCTTGACCTCTCCGCCTCCACCCTACTCCGACCTACCACCCCCACCTTGACCTCTTTCCACCTATCACATTTCCAACGCCCCTCCTCCAAGTCCCTCCTCCCTACCTTTTATCTTCTCCTGCTGAACACTCTCTGCTCATTCCTGAAGAAGGGCCTGTGCCCGAAACGTCAAATCTCCTGTTCCCTGGATGCTGCCTGACCTGCTGTGCTGTTCCAGCAATAAAGTTTCAACCAATTCACCTGACCTGGATCAGTGGTGCTGGAAGACCACAGCAGTTCAGGCAGCATCCAACGAGCAGCGAAATCTGCACATCTTTGGACTGTGGGAGGAAACTGGAGTACCCAGAGGAAACCCACGCAGACATGGGGAGAATGTGCAAACTCCAC
>NC_057724.1:74844810-74848954 GCF_004010195.1 Chiloscyllium plagiosum | reverse complement strand
ATATCAAAGTTGAAACTTTATTGCTGGAACAGCACAGCAGGTCAGGCAGCATCCAGGGAACAGGAGATTCGACGTTTCGGGCACAGGCCCTTCTTCAGGAATGAGCAGAGAGTGTTCAGCAGGAGAAGATAAAAGGTAGGGAGGAGGGACTTGGAGGAGGGGCGTTGGAAATGTGATAGGTGGAAAGAGGTCAAGGTGAGGGTGATAGGTCGGAGTAGGATGGAGGCGGCGAGGTCAAGAAGAAGACTGCAGGTCAGGAAGGCGGTGCGGGGCTGGAGGGATTCGGCTGAGACAAGGTGGGGGGAGGGGGTATGAAGAAACTGGTGAAGTCCAAGTTCATCCCCTGCGGTTGGAGGGTTCCCAGTCGGAAGATAAGATAAGTCTTATCTTATCTACTCCGACCTATCACCCTCACCTTGTCCTCTTTCCACCTATCACATTTCCAACTCCCCTCCTCCAAGTCCCTCCTCCCTACCTTTTATCTTCTCCTGCTGAACACTCTCTGCTCATTCCTGAAGAAGGGCCTGTGCCCAAAACGTCGAATCTCCTGTTCCCTGGATGCTGCCTGACCTGCTTCGCTGTTCCAGCAATAAAGTTTCAACTTTGATCTCCAGCATCTGCAGACCTCACTTTCTCCTCGATGTATTTATGTTGTTGACTATTTGTTTATAGCCTCCCACAAGCCCACTCTCTGAATGGGCGCATTATACCCACACAGTTGGTTAGTCTGGCAGGAAGGGTACAGCAGTGCCATAGAATGATCAGAAAGGAGGATCGAATGCCAAGAGAAATAAAGAGCTGAGGGAAACTGTCAAGAAAAAAATAAGCAATAAGCTGTGTTTGTATTTGTTTATATCATTACATGTAGGGAGCTGAATTTGATCCCTATATGCCTACATAAACAAATATATCAAGCTGTGAGCACTTCTGTATGCCTGGCTGCTCAAGCAAGATCATCTGTGACCAGGCCTGGTTCCAAATTACACCACTGACTATCTACTGACCCTGACGACAGTTGTATGCGTGACCAGTTTTGTAGAGCTGCAAATGCATTTACATCAGTACACAGGGGCTGCTGCAGTTCAGAAAGACAGCTCATAACCACCTTCTCAAGGGCAAAAGTGATTGGGTAACAAGTGCTGTGAACGAAAATAAATCTCCCAATGTAAGCCAAGAGCAATTGACATGTTGAAATACTTTCTAATCTAAATACTAACTTAATTTCCAAACGACTTCCATGTCTGCAAATGGGTAATTCACCTGTTACCATTCCCCTGTCTTCGTTCTGTAACCCTGCGCATTCTTCCCTCTCAGATAACTGGCTAATTCCCTTTCAAAACCTTCATTTGCCCCTACTTCCACTGCATCTCTGGCAGTGTATTCTGGACCTCCAGTACCCACTGTGTGAATTTGTTTTCCTCACATCACCTTTACTTTGTTTACTGATTAGTTTCAATCTGCACTCTCTCTAGATCCTTCTCAAGTAGAAACAGAATCTTCCTATCCATTCTGATCACTCTCCTCATGGTTTTGAATACCGCTGTTAATCGTCTTCTTTTCTCAATGGAAAAAGGTCCCAAATTCTCCAGTTTTTCTTCATAACTGAAGTTCCTCATCCCCGGAACTAGTAGAGTGATTTTTTTTTCTCTCTGCCCTCTCTCCAATGCATTCACTTCCTTCCTAAAATGCAGTTCCTGAATGCAATATTCCAGGGGAGGCCAAACTCATGGAATATGCAAGTTCCATGTGTCCCAATTAATAAAGTGTAAGGCAGTGGATGTTTTATTAACCATTCTTCCATGTGTCCTGCTACCTTCAATAATGTGCGCACATATACACTGAGCTCCATCTGCTCCTGTATCTGCCCTAGAGTACACACTTTCTTTCATATTGTATCTCTAGAATCAGCGAATCCCTACAGTGTGGAAACAGGACATTTGGCCCAACAAGTCCACGCCAACCTTCCGAAGAGTAACCCACCCAGACTCATTCCCCTACCCTATTGGTCTACATTTCCCCTGACTAATGCACCTAACCTACACATCCCTAAACACTATTAGCAATTTAGCGTGGCCAATTCACCTAACCTGCACATCTTTGGATTGTGGGAGGAAAGTGGAGCTCCCGGAGGAAACTCACACAGTAATGGGGAGAATGTGCAAACTCCACACAGACAGTTGCCCGAGGCTGGGATTGAACATGGGTCCCTGGCGCTGTGAGGCAGCAGTGCTAACCACTGAGCCACTGTTATTCTGACAGCAGATGTTTTAATTGTATTATCTGTGAATTATTTTTGTTCATAAAGTTATCTCTTTATTCTGAAGGAACCTATGGCAATAATGTATAATGAATTAACTTATAGCCTGTTTAAACAAAGGATGGTAGGTTTCCTTTCACTTGAATGATACAATTGAAAAAGAGGGTCAACTCAGCTTCACTAATTCACAGTTTGCACACTGCATTGTGGACACATCTACTAGTCGTGACACCTATGGTGTGAGGTCTGAACCCACAATCTTACAAATTTCGAAGATTTGCCTGCAGTTATTCAGTATTTCAAAATAAGAATATAATTTGTACGAACTGAGAACCAGAAAGCATTGTGTTAATTTGAAGGTTATTTCATTAAATATTCTGCCCAAAGAGATAACAAATGAACACAAACTAATCAGATGGATTGTAAAACTGCATTTTGTTCAAGTTTATGTTTAGACAGAATGTGCAGCATTATTGGATTAAAATGTGGCTAATTTAAAACAGAATTCAAGGTGTTTCAAACATTTGGGATTCTGCAGCTTATAAAAATGTATCTATTTGGCTTCATGTAGTCAGGGAGACAAAGAAACCCTTTAAACTTTGTGTCCTTTCTAGGCATCATATTCCATCAGAGTAATTACACAATTGAAAAGCAATTATTAAAAATGCATGAGCTGTCTTCAGTTTTGAATGTGTGAAGGACCTTGGCTTTGTTCACAGTTCATTTAGCTCAGAAAAGGCAGCAAAGAAATCGAGACCTTCTAGACAACTGAACTCCTTCATCATCTGTAAGGGTTGTGGTGGCATTTTCTCAAAAGGCTGCCTCTAATTGCACAGCAGTGCACTTATCTTGCACAGTAAATGCAAATTAGTAGCAAAAATATAGACTGTTGATCCCAGCACATCAAACATTGCCTCTCAACAGTGAACACAAATGAATTAGACAACATATGTTAGGTCTGCAGAAGCTTGATGTTCAACTTTCCCAACAGTTTCAGGCAGCAGACAAATGCATTGTCCATCTGGCTTTTCATTGGGGACATATCATTCCTCTTGCAGAAATTCTAAAGAGATTTCGAAAAACGGTTTATGCCTTTTGAAGAACTTTGGGATTTTTTGACGATTCGTTTTAATTCCCACCCTGCGGTTTGTGTTCAGCCCAAGACGTCTCATTACTGAGTTGCGGATTCATATCTTATTCAGGTTAACTGACAATGCCATTGCAGTGTGATGGGAAATGTAATCAAACTTCCTATTCCTTGGAGCCCTTGCCATGATGAAGGCAGAGATAGATGGTGAAATTCACCATGTCAGCTCAGCTATTGGCCCGCTAAGAACATAGGAATTAGAATGAGATTGGGTAATTCAGCCTTTTGAACGCACTCTCCCAATTAACATAATCATGGCCGATCTTATCCTTTTGTCGACTCCATTTTCCTGCTTTCTCCCCATAGCCTTTTACGTCATTTTCATCAGAAACATATCTATTTCTTTCTTGAATCTGTTGATTGATTCTGCCTGAATTGCACTCTGGGGCAGGGAGTTCCACAGATTCCCAGAGGACTGGAAAATTGCTAATGTTGTCTCCTTATTTAAGAAGGGTAACAGGGATGATCCAGGTAAGTGGAGAAAGTGAGGTCTGCAGATGCTGGAGATCAGAGCTGGAAATGTGTTGCTGGAAAAGCGCAGCAGGTCAGGCAGCATCCAGGGAACAGGAGAATCGACGTTTCAGGCATAAGCCCTTCTTCAGGAATGAGGAAAGTTTGTCCAGCAGGCTAAGATAAAAGGTAGGGAGGAGGGACTTGGGGGAGGGGCGTCGGAAATGTGATAGGTGGAAAGAGGTCAAGGTGAGGGTGATAGGTCAGACGGGGGTGGGGGCGGAGAGGTC
>NC_057724.1:74835739-74844524 GCF_004010195.1 Chiloscyllium plagiosum | reverse complement strand
AACACATTTTCAGCTCTGATCTCCAGCGTCTGCAGACCTCACTTTCTCCTCAAAGATTTCAGCCTACTGCGAATCCTCTTACAAGGATGCCTTCCTTGAAGAAGCTCTCTTCCTCCCTCTACAAAGATTTCAGTGATTCCCTCTCTCACTGCACCCCCCAGGTCCGACGCCCCTCCCCCAAGTCCCTCCTCCCTACCTTTTATCTTAGCCTGCTGGACAAACTTTCCTCATTCCTGAAGAAGGGCTTATGCCCGAAACGTCGATTCTCCTGTTCCCTGGATGCTGCCTGACCTGCTGCGCTTTTCCAGCAACACATGATCCGGGTAAGTATAGACCAGTGAGCCTGATGTCAGTGGTAAGGAAGCTGCTGGAGAAGATACTGAGAGATAGGATCTCTTCACATTTGGAAGAAAATGGGCTTATCAGTGATAGGCAACATGGCTTTGTGCAGGGAAGGTTGTGTCTTACCAACTTAATAGAATTGGTTGAGGAAGTGACAAAGTTGATTGATGAGGAAAGGGCTGTAGATGATACATGGACTTCAGTGAGGTGTTTGATAAGGTTTCCCATGGTAGGCTGATGGAGGAAATGAAGTCGCATGGAGTACAGGGTGTGCTAGCTAGATGGATAGAGAACTGGCTGGGCAGCAGGAGACAGTGACCAGAGGTGGAATGGAGTTTCCCAAAATGGAGAACTGTGACCAGCGGTGTTGCACAGGAATTCTTTTTGGGACTATTGTTGCTTGTGATATACATAAATGATCTGGAAGAAGGTATAGGTGGCCTGATTAGCAAGTTTGCAGATGACACTAAGATTGGTGGAGTAGCAGATAGTGAAGGGGATTGTCAGAAAGTGCAGCAGAATATAGATAGGTGGAGAAATGGCAGATGGAATTCAATCCAGGCAAATGTGAGGTGATGCATTGTGGAAGATCCAATTCAAGTGCAAACTATATGATAAATGGAAAAGTCCTAGTGAAAATTGATGAACAGAAAGATCTGGGCATTTGGGTCCATTGTACCCTGAAGGTGACAACGCTGGTCGATACAGTGGTCAAGAAGACATATCGCATGCTTTCTTTCATCTGACAGAATACTGAGTACAAGAGTTGGCAGGTCATATTACACGCAGGTAGGATTAAGGAAAATTCCGAAGGCGTTCTACACTTATGTGAGGAACAAGAGGATGGCCAGGGTGAGGGTAGGGCTGATCAAGGATAGTGGAGGCAAACTGTGCCGGGAGTTAGGGAGGTAGGAGAAATCCTTAATGAATACTTTGCTTCAGTATTCACTAGTGAGAGGGACCTTGTCATTTGTGAGGACAGTGCGAAACAGGCTGTTATGCTCGAACAGGTTGATATTAAGAAGAAGGATGTGCTGGACATTTTGAAAAACATGAGGATAGATAAGTGCCCTGGGCCAGGCAAGATATAGCCAAGGTTACTATGAGAATCGAAAGAAGAGATTGCTGCACCTTTGGCGATAATCTTTGCATTCTCAATTTCTACTGGAGTATTACCAGATGGTTGAAGGGTGGCAAATGTTATTCCCTTGTTTCAAGAAAGGGAATGGGGATAACTCTGGGAATTATAGACTAGTTAATCTTACATTGGTTGTAAGCAAATGGTTGAAAAGCATTTTGAGACACAAGATTTATGATTATTTGGAAAAGCATAGCTCGACTAGAGCTATGTGAGGGGCAGGTCATGCCTCACAAGCCTTATTGAATTTGTTGAGAACGTGACAAAACACACTGATGACGGGAGAGCAGTGGCTGTGGTGTACAGGGATTTTGGCAAGGTGTTTGATAAGATTCCCCATGGTGAAGTCATTCAGAAAGTAAGGAGGCATGGGATACAGTAAAACTTGGCTGTCTGGATTCAGAATTGGCTGCCCCATAGAAGACAGAGGGTTGTTGTGGTTCTGTTCGCCGAGCTGGAAATTTTTGTTGCAAACGTTTCGTCCCCTGTCTAGGTGACATCCTCAGTGCTTGGGAGCCTGCTGTGAAGTGCTTCTGTGGTGTTTCCTCCGGCATTTATAGTGGCCTGTCCCTGCCGCTTCCCATGTCCATAGATCCCTCAAAGTTACCACCCAGATGGATTGTGTTAGCTTTCATTAACAGGGTGATTGAATATAAGAGCTGTGAGGTTATACTGCAGCTCTAGAGAGTCCTGATTAAACCACATTTGGATATTGTGTTCAGTTCTGGTCACCTCAGCTCGGCGAACAGAACCACAACAACGAGCACCCGAGCTACAAATCTTCACCCAAATTTTGAAGACAGAGGGTGGTGGTAGATAGAAAGTATTCAGCCCAGAGCTCGGTGACCAGTGATGTTCCGTAGGGTGGGTTAGTATGTTTGCCAACTACACAAAGATTTGTGGAGTTGTGGATAGTGTGGAAGGCTGTTGTAGGGGACACTGACAAGATACAGAGCTGGGCTGATTGAGTTCAACCTGGTAAAGTGTGAAGTGATTCATTTTGGAAGGTCAAATTTAAATGCGGATTACAGGGTTAAACTTAGGATTCTTGGCAGTGTGGAGGAACAGAGGTATCTTGGGATCCACATCCATATATGCCTCAAAGTTGCCACCCAAGTTGATAGGTTTGTTAAGAAGGCGTACAGTGTATTGGCTTTCATTAGCAGGGGAATTGAGTTTAAAAGCCGCAAGGTTTTGTTGCAACTCTATAAAGCCCTGGTTGGACCACACTTGGAATATTGTGTTCAGTTCTGGTCACCTCATTATAGGAAGGATATGGAAGCTTTTGAGAGCGTGCATAAGAGATTTACCAGGCTGCTGGCTGGAGTGGAGGACAGGTCTTATGAAGAAAGGTTGAGGGAGCTAGGATTTTTCTCATTGGAGTGAAGAAGGATGAGAGGAGACTTGATCGAAGGGTATAAGATGATGAAAGGCATAGATAGGGTGGATAGCTAAAAACTTTTTCCCAGGGCAGAAATGGCTATCACTAGGGGGCATAATTTTAAGGTGATTTGGAGAAAGGTTTGGAGGTAGTTGTGGTAATAGAGTCAGATACATGAGGGACATTTAAGCAACACTTGGATAGGCACATGGAAGATAGTAAAATGTAGGATACATAGGTTGTTATCAAGTAGGAGAATGTGTGGACTGCAGATGCTGGAGATCAGAGTCGAAGAGTGGTCAAATTCACTGATCTGGGGGAGTAAGGGGATGAAGCTGAGGCCTTTGTTGAGGACTGATCGTTCATCCTCAGTGAGGGGGAGGTCTGGGATATTTAGGTTAGTTTGATCATAGAGTAGGATAAATGGTCAACGCAACATCAAGGGTCGAAGGGCCTATACTGTGCTGCACTGTTCGATGTTCTCTGTCCTATGTTTTACGTACTGAGGGGAACCTTGATTGTCACATGAGACGGTAGTTATGATCCCAACTGTGGTAATTACTGGACACAGCAGATCCCAGAACAAAATCTAACCTGATGGAGCATATTTTAATATTTTTTCTTCAGTTAACCTGGTGGTCAATCACTAGAACACAAGCACTTGAGGCTGTAGGCTTCACTTTAATAATAAAACGGATGTATATTACATTGTTTCGCTCTGCACAGATGCTGCCAGACTCGTTGAGTTCTCCAGCAATTTCTCTTTCAGTTTCAAATTTTCAGCATCCTCAGTTCTTTGTTTTAATTCGAGTAGGTTGGAATTATATTCATTGAAACACAGAAGAATGAGAGACACTCTTATTGAAACATATATGAATCAAGGGGACTTGAAAGGGTCAATGCAGAAGAGTTGTTTTACCTTAGTTGAGAATCTAAGACCAGAGGGTATAATCTTAGAATAAGGAGGAATTTCTTCTCTCAGAGGGGAGTCAATCTTTACCACAGGGGCCTGTTGAGACTGTTCAATGAAGTAAATTTAAAGCCGAGATAGATTTTTAATCAGTAAGAGGATCAAAGGTTACGGGGAGAATGCTGGAAAATGGAATTAAGGATTATCAGATCAGCCATGATCTTGTTGACTGACAGAGCAGATTAGATTTGATTCCCCACAGTGTGGAAACAGGCCCTTCGACCCAACAAGTCCACGCTGACCCTCCGAACAGTAACCCACCCATTTCCCTCTGACTAACCCACCGAACACTATGGGATAATTTAGCATGGCTAATTCACGTGACCTGCACATCTTTGGACCATGGGAGGAAACTGGAGCACCCGGAGGAAACCCACGCAGACACAGGGAGAATGTGCAAACTCCATGCAGACAGTTGCCTGAGGTTGAAATGGAATCTGGGTCCCCAGCGCTGTGAGGCAGCAGTGCTAACCATGCTGATGGGCTGAATGGCCTACTTCTGTTCCTATGTCTTATCATCTCTAGGTTTTGGTGTCGGCTATGACACTAATAAACCATCTTGTTTTTTTGAGCAACATTTGGAGCCCCCTTCCAAGCCAGGTATAAGAGAAGTAGACAGGCAGGAGGCTGGAAGAACACAGCAAGCCAAGCAGCATCAGGAGGTGGAGAAGTTGACGTTTCAGGTGTAACCTTTCTTCAGGACTGGGGGTGCATGTGGGAGGAGCTGCAGATAAAGGGGGTGGCGGGGAACAGGATGGTGAAGTAGGGATAAGTGAAGACAGGTAGAGAGTATGACCTGGTTGGTCAATGAGAGGAATGAAGCCGGTTGGTGTCAAGGAGCAGTGGAAGGGAAAGGGAGGGTCTGGAAGGGAATTGGGGGATGGGGAGGGAGGTTACTTGAAATTGGAGAACTCAGTGCTGAGTCTTCCGGGCTGTAAGCTGCCTAGGCAGAAGATGAGGTGTTATTCCTCCAATTTGTGGTGTGGTTCACTGTGGCAATGGAGGAGACCAAGGATAGTCATGTCCAAAAGTGAGTGGGAAGGGGAATTAACGTGAGTGGTGGCGGGGAGGTCCAATTGGCTACAACGAACCAAACCGCAATTTGGAGGAACAACACCTCATCGTCCACCTGGGAAGCCTACAGCCTGGAGGACTCAACATTTAGATCTCCAATTTCGAATAACCTCACTTTTCTGTTGTCAATTTTCCTAAAATTTATGATTTGTATTGTTTATGCAAATAAAGTTGGAAGATGCTGTCATCAACACATTAAAGCGCTGCTGTTATGATATGTTGTGGTACCTTATGGATCATTAGATGTAGGCTCCAAAATGGGCCCACCATCTACAAAGCACAAGTCCAGACTGTGATGGAATACTCCCCACTTGCCTGGCTGGATGCAGCACCAACAACGCTCAAGAAGCTTGATACCATCTTGGAAAAAGAAGCCGACTTCTTTGGCACTACATCCATGAACTTCCACTCCCTCCATTATCAATGCTCAGTGGTTAGCACTGCTGTCTCATAGCGTCAGGGACCCGGCTTTGATTCCAGCCTCGGGCGACTGGCTATGTGGAGTTTGCACATTCTCCCTACATCTGTAGGGTTTCCTCCAGGTGCTCTGGTTTCCTCCCATAATCCAAAGGTGCGCAGGTTAGGTGAATTGGCCATACTAAATTGCCCATAGGGTTTAGGGATGTGTAGGGTAGGTGCATTAGATTAGATTATCTACAGCGTGGAAATAGTCCCTTCAGCCCAACAAGCCCACACTGAAGATTAACCTCCAAAGAGTAACCCAACCAGACTCATTTCCCTACATTTACCCGTGACTAATGCACCTAACACTATGGGCAATTTTGCTTGGCTAAATTGGTCAAGGATAAATCTAGAGCAATAGGGTAGGGGAATGGGTCTGGGTGGGTTACTCTTCAGATGGTTGGTGTGGACTTATTGGACCAAATGGCTTGTTTCCTTACTGTCGGACTTCAATGAAAACTGTCTCCAGCCAAATAATATGCCTTGGCTCATTGAGTGGCCGTAGATTACTATGACTGATGGGGATATACTTCCCGCTGACCCTTTGGGTGTTTGGGAGAAAGTGAGGACTGCAGATGCTGGAGATCAGAGTCAAAACATGTGGTGCTGGAAAAGCACAGCAGGTCAAGCAGCACTGAGGAGCATTCCTGATGAAAAGCTTATGCTCAAAGCCTCGAATCTCTGCCTCGGATGCTGCCTGACCAGCTGTGCTTTTCCAGCGTCTTTGGGTGGTTGGGCAAGAGACCTTGCCATCAGAAAAATGCTGCCTGATGGGATTTGATTTATGTTCCCATTGTGTCAGAGATACATTAAGGGATATCAGCACATGTGCAGCCCTGGATACAAACCAAAATTAAATGCAAAGATTGCTCAAAGTGGATGATTAAAAACATCATGTTAATATTCAGATATTACCTATGGCTGTCACATTCATTATTTTGAATAAAAGATGGTTCATTTCAGGTATATCAGCCAAGTGATTGCTCAAACAATTCTGATAGAACCTTGAATAAAAAAAAAGTCTGGAATGTGGAGAAAAGCAAAGTTTTCTTTTCAAGTCCCAATGACCTTCCAAAGAATAGTCAGCTTTATCCTTACCAATCCCCACTCTATGATCAGCAGCCTATTCAATGAAGGATAGCATATTCCTTGAGTGATGGGTTTCTAACAAGGACCTCATGTGAATGAACAGGTTAATTCTCAATCTGTCAATCTTTGAGCTCATGAGTTAGGAAGGTCAAGTTAGTGAGATCCAGAAAGGGAGATCTGCTTTCCTTTTTTTCCTTCCAGATGCCACTCTGCTGTATTATTAAGATGGAGAGAGGACTGGAGACAGGTTTCCTGCCCCTTACTTGGGCACTAAAAATGTTGTTCTGTTTATTCTTTCATGGGATGTGGGAATTGCCAGTTATTACCTTCTCCCACTGCCCTTGAATAGGTGAATGGAAGCCATCTTTCTTGACCTTTTGAAGTCCACAGTACAGTTAGATAGTAAAGTGCAGAAATCTGACCCAGTGAAAGTGAAGGAATGGTGGTATGTTTCCAAGCCAGGGTCATGAATGACTTGGAGGGGAACCAACAAGTAGCAGTATTTCCATACATCTGCTCCCTTGTTCTTCCAAATACAGTTAGTTCTCTTATAACGCCATAGTTCTGTTCCCATGCAATCTCGCTTTATAAGAAAATCGTGCAATACTAGCACAACTTAAACAGTTGGGGCTGGAATCATGCTAAAGACAGTACAGGTAAGTATCTACAAATATCAGTTCTAAATTTGGAAATTGCGTTATAGTAAGTTCATGTTGTACAAACATGCCCAATAGGAGAACCACCTGTAGTAGGGTTCATGGGTTTGGGAGTGCTATTAAGGAGGCATAGTGTGTTTTGCAATGAATCTTGCAGATGGTTCACATCTCTGCCCTGATGTACAGTAATGAAGGGAGTGAACACTTTACATGGTTGATGGCTGTCAATCAAGCAGGCTGCTTTGTCCTGGATAATATTGACACTCTTTCAAGTTTTTGGAACTTAACTCATGCAGGCATTACTACTATTTATATGGCTGGCTAAGTTCAGTTTCTGGTCAACAACCCCAGAATGTTTATGGTGGGAGAATGCAGGGTTGGCAATGCTCATTGAACATCAAGAGGACGTGTTTCAATGCGTCCTTTTGGAGGTGATCATTGCCAGGCACTTTTGAAACAGAAATTCAAGCGGATTTCTTTCCGTTTTATAATTTTTGCAGCAGAGAGCAGCGGGAGCTGGGCGGAAGTGAAGTCGGAGCGCAGGGCCGGTTGGGAAAGTAAGTGATTGTTATTTAAAAACTTACCTCGACGCCAACCATCTTTTTGCAGCAGAGAGCAGCGGGAGCTGGGCAGAAGTGAAGTCGGAGCGCAGAGCCGGTTGGGAAGGTAAGTGATTGTTATTTGAGTGGGTGTGTTCTAGACATCGCACTGAGCTGTGGTGATAGGGGACTCCATAGTGAGAGGAACTGAATGGGGTTTCTGTGGCAACAGGCAGGATTTAAGGATGGTGTGTTGCCTTCCTGGTGCCAGGATTAAGGACCTCACAGACAGAGTGCAGGAAATCCTCAAGGGCGAAGGTGAAGAGCCAGAGGTGGTGGTACATGTCGGCACAAATGATGTCAGGAAGAGGAGGAACATACTACAGCAGGACTTCGGAGAACTAGGAAGAAGACTGAAAAGCAGGACATCCAGGGTGGTTATCTCCGGTTTGCTTCCAGTTCCTCGGGCTGGAGAGGCCAGGAACAGGGAGATAATGGACTTGAACGTGTGGCTGGGGAACTGGTGCAGGAAGCTAGGATTTAAATTCTTGGATCACTGGGGTATGTTTTGTGGTAAGCATAAATTATACAAAAGAAATGGTTTGCACCTTAATAGTTTGGGGACCAGCATTCTGGCAGGCAGGTTTGCTACTGCAACACACCTGCGTTTAAACTAAATAGTGGGGGGAGGGGACAAACTGGAAGTTTAAGAAGGAAATTGAAGGGAAAGTTAGAACAAGTGAAGTCAAGAAAGACAACGCTATCAATGTAACAGAAAACTCAAAAAGGGATCATGCCATAAGATTGAGTGAAATAGGGGTTGATAGGAAGGGTGAGGGCAGTAACAAATTAAAAATACTATATATGAATTCACGAAGTATTAGAAATAAAATGGATGAGCTTGAGGCTCTTTTGGAAATTGGCAGTTATGATATTGTGGGGATAACGGAGACGTGGCTTCAAGTGGACAGGGCCTGGGAAACGAATATTCAAGGCTATACATGCTATTGTAAGGACAGACTGACGGGCAGAGGGGGTGGGGTGGCCCTGTTGGTAAAGGATGATATTCAGTCCCTTGCGCGGGGGGACCTAGAATCAGGGGATGTAGAGTCAGTGTGGATAGAGCTGAGAAAT
>NC_057724.1:74812904-74833445 GCF_004010195.1 Chiloscyllium plagiosum | reverse complement strand
ATAAGATTATTAAAGGATTGGACACACTGGAGGCAGGAAACATGTTTCCGCTGATGGGCGAGTCCCGAACCAGAGGAGACAGCTTAAAAATACGGGGTAGACCGTTTAGGACAGAGATGAGGAGAAACTTCTTCACCCAGAGAGTGGTGGGTGTGTGGAATGCTCTGCCCCAGAAGGCAGTGGAGGCCCAGTCTCTGGGTTTGTTTAAGAAAGAGTTGGATAGAGCTCTCAGGGATTATGGAATCAAGGGTTATGGAGATAAGGCAGGAACAGGATACTGATTGAGGATGATCAGCCATGATCATAATGAATGGTGGTGCAGGCTCGAAGGGCAGAATGGCCTACTCCTGCACCTATTGTCTATTGTCTATTGTCTATAAATAGAGATCAAACCTGCCAGGCAAATTTGAATTGTTACAAAAAGAGGCTAAATTCTGTCTTTTAAAAGTGGAACTATTTGCCCAAGAACCTCAATTATTGTCTATTGTCTATTGTCTATAAATAGAGATCAAACCTGCCAGGCAAATTTGAATTGTTACAAAAAGAGGCTAAATTCTGTCTTTTAAAAGTGGAACTATTTGCCCAAGAACCTCAATATATTAAAGCTGAGAGCATGCTCATCAGTTATAGATTGACAATATAGTGAACAGCGAAAAAGAGTCAATGTCATTGCTGTTGCTTCCCTTGTCAAATTGCCCAATATGATGGGCAACATGGTGGCTCTGTGGTTAGCACTGCTACCTCACAGTGCCCAGGGAACTGAGTTCAATCCCAGCCTCAGGTGACTGTCTCTGTGGTGTTTGCACATTGTCTGTGTGCTTCAGTTCCACCTACAGTCAAAAGATGTGCAGTTTTGGTGGATCAGCCAAGCTGTTATGTCTTGTGATGTATAGGCTAGATTGGGTTAGGCTCAGGGTTACGTGGATGGGGTGAGTTTGGGTGGAATGCGCTTTGGAGGGCCAGTGTGGACAAAATGGACTGAACGGCCTGCTTCCATACTGTAGGGATTCTACCAAAAGTCTTTCAATCAGTTGTTAAGGAATTTTCATTAGCAACCTTTCCAAAGTAAGGTTGCATGACTCTGAAAAGCATCAGAAATGTTCTTATCAATAAATACGCCTTCCATTACAGGTCTGCTTGTTTACAGGCATTGTGAAACAATATGTTCGAGAATGTAGATGCAAGCATTGGCTGAGCCAGGAGAAAATGATTTGTATTTGAATGTTAATTGTAAAATCTATTTGGTCTGGAAGATCATTATAAATTTCCACCCAGCCCTGTAATTCATGGGCAGTTCTGCAACTCAGCCAGCATAATTCTGGTCAGAGTCTGTTAACAACCGATGGAACACATCCTAATTATATTGACTTCAGTCCCATCTCCCGAAGTCATCTACCAGTAACTGTCAAATGTGGAGCAATCAACAGGACTCGTGCTTTCAGTTTTAGATGCCCTCTTTACAAATGAAATATATTGTCCTGCGTCCTACTTGATAACCAATGAAATGGAGGCAGGGAACGTGCTTTCATGTCAGACCAGTGTCAAGCAATGATCACCTGCAACAAAACAGAATCTAATCATACCCGGGAGCAAATTACTGCAGTTGTTGGAATCTATACTGAATACAACAAATGCTGGGGATCACAGCGGGTCAGACAGCATCCATGGAGAGAGAGAGCCTAGATGAGCATTCATCACAGCTTCAGCTCGAATGAAGAGTTATCTAGACTTGAAATATTAGCTTGCTGTCTCTCCCTGGATGTTGTCTGATCCTTTTGCTGTTTTCAGTATCAAATCGTGTCTCCTTAACATTCATTGGCATGATCCTTACTGAATACTTCATCTTCAATATTCTGGGGTTAGGAGAAACTATACTAGTTATCATTGACCAGAAATTGTACTGAATCAATCACATTAATTCTTTAGCTACAAGAACAGATGAGAGACTGATAAAAGTATTTTGGTTCAAGCATCACTGGAGATGTATGTCATGAATGCTGACTTCAAGACTCTGATTCTGCCTTTTAGTGAGATGTTATATTATGAAGATTAATGATATTGATTTATCATTACTTGGAAACTTGGGATCAAAGGAAGACCGAGCTTTAAGTCTGATTGGGATTTCATTATTTGCATTGAGAAAGTGTGCATACTTTGAGATTCATTTCTGAGTTTTATGAGTGATACCATGTTGTCAAAACTTCTTTGCTGTATATGTGGCAGAGGTCTTTAATAAAAGCAGCTTCAGACAAAACAATGAGTTGAATAGAGAAAAGAATTAGGGTCAAAACCAGAGACTGCTGGAGAAATCAGCAGGTCAGGCAGCATCTGTGAAGACAGAAGCATTTCGGGTCAAAGAACAGAGAATAAACAAAATTACAGTATAGGAACATGCCCTTCGGCCCTCCAAGCTTGTGCTAATCCAGATCCTCTATCTATACCTGTCATCTATTTTCTAAAGATCTGTATCCCTTTGCTCCCTGCCCATTCATGTATCTGTCTAGATACATCTTAAATGAAGCTATGGTTCCCGCCCCTACCACCTCTGCTGGCAATGCGTTCCAGACACCCACTAGCCTCTGCGTGAAGAACTTTCCACGCATTTCTCCCCTAAACGTTTCCCCTCTCATTTTGAACACGTGACCTCTGTTAATTGAGTCCTCCATTCTGGGAAAAGGTTTCTTGCTATCCGCCCTGTCTACACCTCTCATAACTTTGTAGACCTCAATCAGATTCCCCCCAAAACTTCTTCTTTCCAATGAAAATAATCCAAATCTACTCAACCTCTCCTCATAGCTAGCACCCTCCATAACAGGCAACATCCTAGTGAACATCCTCTGCACCCTCTCCAAAGCATCCACATCCTTTTGGTAATGTGATGACCAGAACTACATGCAGTATTCCAAATGTGGCTGAACCAAAGTCTTATACAACTGTAACATGATATGCTAACTCTTGTACTCAGTACCCTGTCTGGTGAAGGAAAACATGCCATCTGCCTTCTGGACCACTCTATTGGCCTGCTTTGCCACCTTCAGGAAACAATGGATCTAAACACCCAGATCTCTCTGTACATCAATTTTCCCCAGCAATTTACTCTTAGCTCACTCTAAAATGCATCACCTCGCTTTTGTCCGGATTGAACTCCATCTGCCATTTCTCCGCTCATCTCTCCAGTCTATCGATATTCTGCTCCATTCTCTGACAGTCCCCTTCACTATCTGCTACTCCACCAATCTTAGTGTCATCTGCAAACTTGCTAATGAGGCAACCTTAACCTTCTTCAGATCAATTATGCATATGACAAACAACAGTGGTCCCTGTGGAACCTCAATGGTCACATTTCTCCATTGTGAGAAACTCCCTTCCACTACTACTTTGTCTCCTGTTGCCCAACCAGCACCCTAACTATCTAGCTAGAACACCCTGGACCCATGCAACTTCACTTTCTCTAACAGCCTACCAATGGGGAACCTTATCAAATGCTTTACTAAAGTCCATGTATATGGCAACTACATCTCTTCCCACATCAATCAACTATGTCATCTCTTCAAAGAATTCTATTAGGTTTGTAAGAAATGATCTTCCCTGCACAAAACCATCCTGCTTATCACTGATAAGCCCATTTTCTTCCAAATGGATATATGTCCCATCCACTGTCAGTACCCTGCCACTGATGCACTTATTCGTTTGGCTGAACTGTTCCTCACCCTGAATAAGTTCTCCTTTGAATCCTCCCACTTCCTCCAGATGAAAGGGATAGCTCTGGGCACCCACGTGGGCCCCAACTATGCCTGTATCTTTGTTGGCTACATAGAACAATCCATAGTTACACCGGCACCACTCCCCACCTCTTCCTCCGCTACATTGATGACTGCATCGGCACTACCTTGTGCTCCCACAAGGAAGTTGAGCAGTTCATCAACTTCACCAACACATTCCACCCGGACCTTAAATTCACCTGGACAATCTTTGACACCTCTCTCTCCTTCCTGGATCTCTCCATCTACATCAATGATGACCGACTCAAAACTGACACTTTCTACAAACCCACCGATTCCCACAGCTCCCTAGGTTACACCTCCTCCCACCCTGCCTCCTGTATAAATGTGATCCCTTATTCCCAATTCCTCAGCCTCCGCCGTATCTGCTCCCAGGAGGACCAGTTCCACCACAAAACACTCCAGATAGCCTCCTTCTTTAGAGACTGAAATTTCTCCTCCCACCTGGTTGATGATGCTCTCCAGCACATCTCATCCACATCCTGCACCTGCCCTTGAACCCTACCCCTCAAACCACAACAAAGACAGAATGCCCCTCGTCCTCACCTTCCACCCCACCAACCTCCGTACACATTGCATCATCCTCCGCCATTTCCGCCACCACATAACGGAACCCGCCAGCAAAGACATATTTCCCTCCCCACCTCTATCCGCTTTCTGTAAAGACTGTTCCCTCCGTGACTCCCTCATCTGGTCCACACCCCACCAGCAACCCCCCCCCGCCCCCTTCCTGGTACCTTCCCCTGCCACCGCAGAATTCTAAAACCTGCGCCCACACCTCCCCTCTCACTTTCGTCCAAGGCCCCAGAGGAACCTTCCACATCCATCGAAGTGTCACCTGCACTTCCACACATGTCATTTACTGTATCCGTTGCTACCGATGTGGTCTCCTCTACACTGGGGAGACAAGACGCTTACTTACAAAGCGCTTCAGATAACATCATCAGAACACCCACGCCAACCAACTCCACTGCCCTGTGGCGCCTCCTCCATCACCACTCCCTAAACACCCAACGCCTGGAGGAAGAACACCTCATCTTACGCCTTGGGTCCCTCCAACCCCATGGCATCAAGTGGATTTCGGCAGTTTCCTCATTTCCCCTCCCCCCACTTTATCGCAGATCCAACCTTTCAACTCATCACCCCCCTCATGAAGTGTCCTACCTGTCCATCATCCTTCCCACTATCCGGTCCACGCTCTCCTCTGACTTATCACTATTACTCCCACTTCTATCCACCTCTCACACTCTCACTTACCTTCCTGCCAGTCCCACCCCACTCCCATTTATCTCTCCACCCCCGAGGCTCCCAAACTTATTCCTGATGAAGGGCTTTTGCCCGAAACATCAATTCTCCTGCTCCACTGATGCTTCCTGACTGGTTGTGCTTTTCCAGCACCACATATTTAGACTCTGATCTCCAGCATCTGCAGTCCGCACTTTCTCCTATATATCCTCTCTCTCAGTATCTTCTCCAGTAGTTTCCCTACAGCTGAGACAGGCTCACAGATCTGTAATTACCTGGATTATTCCTGCTACCCTTCTTCAACAAGGGGACAACATTAGAAATTCTCCAATCCTCTGAGACCTCCCCAATTTTCAAGGATATCTGTTAAAGCTCCAGCTATTTCCTCTTTCTTCTTTCCTCACTAACCTGGGATAGATCCCATCAGACCTGGGGACTTGTCCACCTTAATGCCTTTCAGAATATCCAACACTTCCTATCTCTTTAGGTCAACTTGACCTAGAGTAATCAAACATGTATCCCTAACCTCAACATCCAACGTGCCCCTCTCCTCGGTGAATACTGATGCAAAGTACTCATTAAGAATCTCACCCATTTTCTCTGTCTCCCCACATAATTTTCCTCATTTGTCCTTAATTGGGCCAATCCTTTTCCGAGTTACCCTCTTGCTCCTTATATATGAATAAAGGCTTTGGGATCTTCCTTAACCCTATTTGCTAAGAATATCTCATGACCCCTTTTAGCCCTCTTAATTCCTCATTTCAGATTGGTCCTACATTCCCAATATTCTTCCAAAACTTTATCTGTCTTCAGTGACCTAGACCCTATTTATATATCTTTTCTCCTCTTAACTCGTCTCACAATTTCATCTGTCATCGAAGGCTCCCTAATCTTGCCATTTCTGTGCCTCATTTTCACAGGAACATATCTCTCCTGAACTCTAATCAAACTCTCTTTAAAAGCTTCCCACATATTGAATGTGGATTTCCCTTCAAACAGTTGCTCCCAATCTATGTTCCTAAGCTCCTGCCAAGTTTTGGTATGCTTGTCCTTCACCCAATTTAGCACTCTTCCTTGAGGACCACTCTCATTTTTTTCCATGAATATTGCAAAACTTATGGAATTCTGATCACTATTACCAAAATAATCATCTACTGAAACTTCAAACACCTGTCCGGGCTCATTTCCCATCACCAGGTCCAATATGACCCCTTCGCGATTTGGACTATTTACATACTGCTCTAGAAAACCCTCCTGGTTGCTCCTGACAAATTTGGCTCCATCCAGACCTCGAAAACTAAGTGGCTTGGGATAGCACAGCAATTGTACAAACATGGCTCAAGGGATGGGTGCTGGAAAAGCGCAGCAGGTCAGGCAGCATCCAAGGGGCAGGAGAATCGACGTTTCGGGCATGAGCCCTTCTTCAGGGCTCATGCCCGAAACGTCGATTCTCCTGCTCCTTGGATGCTGCCTGACCTGCTGCGCTTTTCCAGCAACACATTTTCAGCTCTGATCTCCAGCACCTGCAGTCCTCACTTTTTCCCTCAAGGATGGGCAGGACTGGCAGCTTAATGTTCCAGGATACAAATGCTATAGGAAGAATAGAAAGGCAGGCAAGAGAGGAGGGGGAGTGCCATTTTTGATAAGGGAGAGCATTACAGATGTGCTGAGGGAGGATAATCCTGAAATACATCCAGGGAAGTTATTTGGGTGTGACTGAGAAATAAGAAAGGGATGATCACCTTATTGGGACTGTATTATAGACCCCCTAACAGTCAGAGGGAAATTGAGAAACAAACTTGTAAGGAGATCTCAGCTATCTGTAAGAATAATAGGGTGGTTATGATAGGGGATTTTAACTTTCCGAACATAGACTGGGAATGCCATAGTGTTAAGAGTTTAGATGGAGAGGATTTTCTTAAGTGCGCACAAGAAAATGTTCTGATTCGGTATGTGGATGTACCGACTAGAGAAGGTGCAAAATTTGACATACTCTTGGGAAATAAGGCAGGGCAGGTGACTGAGGTGTCAGTGGGGGAGCACTTTGGGGCCAGCGACCATAATTCGATTAGATTTAAAATAGCAATGGAAAAGGATAGACCAGATCTAAAAGTTGAAGTTCTAAATCGGAGAAAGGCCAATTTTGATGGTATTAGGCAAGAACTCTCAAAAGCTGATTGGGGGCAGATGTTCATAGGTAAAGGGACGGCTGGAAAATGGGAAGCCGTCAGAAATGAGATAACGAGAATCCAGAGAAAGTGTATTCCTGTCAGGGTGAAAGGAAAGGCTGGTAGGTATAGAGATTGCAGGATGACTAAAGAATCGAGGTTTTGGTTAAGAAAAAGAAGGAAGCATATGTAAGCAGTGGACAGGATAGATCGAGTGAATCCTTCGAAGAGTATAAAGGCAGTCGGAGTATACTTAAGAGGGAAATCGGGAGGGCAAAAAGGGGACATGAGATAGCTTTGGCAAATTGAATTAAGGAGAATCCAAAGGGTTTTTAACAATACGTTGAGGATAAAAGGATAACGAGATAGAGAATAGGGCCCCTCAAAGATCAACAAAGCGGCCTCTGTGTGGAGCTACAGAAAATGGGGGAGATACTAAATGAGTACTTTGCATCAATATTTAATCTGGAAAAGGACATGGAAAATATAGAAAGTAGTGAAATAGATGGTGACACCTTGCAAAATGCCCAGATTGCAGAGGAGGAAGTGCTGGATGTCTTGAAACTCATAAAGGTGGATAAATCCCCAGGACCTGATCAGGTGTACCCTAGAACTCTGTGGGAAGCTAGGGAAGTAATTGCTGGGTCTCTTGCTGAGGTATTTGTATCATCGATAGTCACGATGATAGTATCATCGAGGTGCCGAAAGACTGGAGGTTGGTTAACGTAGTGCCACTCTTTAAGAAGGGTGGTAAGGACAAGCCTGGGAACTATAGACCAATGAGCCTGATGTCGGTGGTGGGCAGGTTGTTGAAGGGAATCCTAAGGGACAGGATGTACATGTATTTGGAAAGGCAAGGACTGATTAGGGATAGTCAACACTGCTTTGTGCGTGGGAAATCATGTCTCACAAACTTGATTGAGCTTTTTGAGGAAGTAACAAAGAGAATTGATGAGGGCAGAGCGATACATGTGATCTATATGGACTTCAGTAAGGTGTTCGACAAGGTTCCCCATGGGAGACTGGTAAGCGAGGTTAGATCTCACGGAATAAAGGGAGAATGAGCCATTTGGATACAGAACTGGCTCAAAGGTAGAAGACAGAGAGTGGTGGTGGAGGGTTGTTTTTCAGACTGGAGATCTGTGACCAGTGGAGTGCCACAATGATCGGTGCTGGGTCCTCTACTTTTTGTCATTTACATAAATGATTTGGATGCAAGCATAAGAGGTACAGTTAGTAAATTTGCAGATGACACCAAAATTGGAGGTGTAGTGGACAGCAAAGACGGTTACCTCAGATTACAGCAGGATCTTGATCAGATGGGCCAATGGGCTGAGAAGTGGCAGATGGAGTTTAATTTAGATAAATGCGAGGTGCTGCATTTTGGGAAAGCAAATCTTAGCAGGACTGAGACACTTAATGGTAAGGTCCTAGAGATTGTGTTTCTGAACAAAGAGACCTTGGAGTGCAGGTTCATAGCTCCTTGAAAGTGGAGTCACAGGTAGACAGGATAGTGAAGAAGGTGTTTGGTATGCTTTCTTTTTTTTTGGTCAGAGTATTGAGTACAGGAGTTGTGAGGTCATGTTGCAGCTGTACAGGACATTTGTTAGGCAACTGTTGGAATTTTGCATGCAATTTTGGTCTCCTCCTATCAGAAAGATGTTGTGAAACTTGAAAGGGTTCAGAAAAGATTTACAAGGATGTTGCCCGGGTTGGAGGATCTGAACTACAGGGGGAGGCTGAACAGACTGGGGCTGTTTTCCTTGGAGCGTCAGAGGCTGAGGGGTGACCTTATAGAGGTTTACAAAATTATGAGGGGCATAGATAGGATAAATAGACAAAGTCTTTTCCCTGAAGTGGGGGAGTCCTAAACCTATAGAGCATAGGTTTAGGGTGAGAGGGGAAAGATATAAAAGGGACCTAAGGAGCAACATTTTCACGCAGAGGGTGGTATGTGTATGGAATGAGCTTCCAGAGAAAGTGGTGGAGGCTGGTACAATTGCAACATTTAAAAAGCATTTGGATAGGTATTTCAGTAGGAAGGGTTTGGAGGGATGTGGGCCAGGTACTGGCAGGTGGGACTAGATTGGGTTGCGATATCTGGTCGACATGGACGGGTTGGACTGAAGGGCCTGTTTCCATGCTGTACATCTCTATGAGTCTATGACTCTAATCCCAGTCAACGTTGGGAAAATTAAAATCTCCTGTCACCACCACCCTGTTGCTCCTACATCTTTCTATGATTATGGTCCAATGACACAAGGGCCTGAGTACCTTCTCCCATGTCCTTACCCAAATTCCACACATGCCAGACCTTGTCATTACATGGGCTACTACCACAACCAACCCATTGTCAGCCGCTAATGGTCCCCAATAAATAGTGATTAATTCTCCCTGGCTGACCTTTAACAATTTCTTCGTCTGTTCAACTATTGTTCATACTCTTTCCCTTGGCTCCATCTCTATCGACTGTTTACTCATCCCCCCCTCCCCCACCCCATCTTCAGCATATATATCAACTTTTTCCTTTCTCCAATCAGTTCTGAAGAAGTGATTATATCCTTGTTCAAGAAGGGGAGTAGACACAACCTTGGTAATTATAGAGCAGTGAGCATTATTTTGGTTGTGGATAAAGTGTTGGAAAAAGTTATAAGAGATAGGATTTATAATATCTAGAAAGGAATAAGTTGATGAGGGATAGTCAACACGGTTTTGTGAAGGGTAGGTCGTGCCTCACACACCTTATTGAGTTATTTGAGAAGGTGACCAAACAGGTGGATGAGGGTAAAGCGGTTGATGAGGCGTATATGGATTTCAGTAAGGCATTTGATAAGGTTCCCCATGTTAGGCTATTGCACAAAATGTGGAGGCACGAAATTGAGGGTGATTTAGTGGCTTGGATCAGAAATTGGCTAGCTGAAAGAAGACAGAGGGTGGTGGTGGATGGGAAATGTTCTCCCGGTCTTCAGTTACTAGTGGTATATCACAAGGATCTGTTTTGGGGCCACTGATGTTTGTCATTTTTATAAATGACCTAGATGAGGGAGTAGAAGGATGGGTTAGTAAACTTGTGGATGACACGAAGGTCAGTAGAGTTGTGGATTGTGCTGAAGGGTGTTGCCAGTTACAGAGAGACACAGATAAGCTGCTGAGCTGGGCTGAGAGGTGGCAATTAGAGTTTAATTCGGAAAAGTGTGAGGTGGTTCATTTTGGAAGAAGCAACAGGAGTGCAGAGTACTGAGCTAATGGTAAGATTCTTGGTAGTGTAGATGGGCAGAAAGATCTTGGTGTCCATGTACATAGATCCCTCAAAGTTGCCAGCCATATGATAGGGTTGTTAAGAAGGCATAAGGTGTGTTAACTTTTATTGGTAGAGGGATTGAGTTTTGGAGCCATGAGATTATGCTGCAGCTGAACAAAACTCTGGTGCAACCGCATTTGGAGTATTGTGTATAGTTCTGGTCACCGTATTATCAAAAGGAATTGGAAGCTTTGCAAACGGTTCAGAGGAGATTTACTAGGATGTTGCCTGGTATGGAGGGAAGGTCTTATGAGGAAAGGCTGAGGATGTGAGACTGTTTTTACTAGAAAGAAGAAGGTTGAGAGGTGACTTAATTGAGACACATAAGATAATCAGAGGGCTAGATAGGTTGGACAGTGAGAGCCTCTTTTTCCTCCAATGGTGATGGCTAGCGCGAGCGGACGTAGCTTTAAATTGAGGAGTGATAGACATAGGACAGATGTCAGAGGTAGTTTCTTTACTCAAAGAGTAGTAGGGGCATGGAACAAACTGCCTGCAACAGCTGTAGATTCGCCAAGTTTAAAGGCATTTAAATGATCATTGGTTAGACATGTGGATGAAAATGGAATAATGTAGGCGAGATAGGCTTCAGATTGGTTCCATAGGTCGATGTGATATCAAGGGCCAAAGAGCCTGCACTGCACTGTAATGTTCTATATTCTATGTTCTAAGAGATATGGACTGTTTCCGTGGCAACTAAGCCATTGTCTGCTGAACAAATTCTTGAAGGTATGTGTAGGTATAGATATTATGACTACTTGGACAGTGTGCTCTCAATCAAGCCTCACTGTTCCCAAGTTGTACCAAATGTTTTGTTGGTGAATATCATCGCCAGGTAGATTGGAGAGTGAATCAATTCTGAACAGAGTTCCAGCTGCTCTTACATCTCGCCAGAAAGGCAAGATAGAGGAGCTGCAAAACATGGGAGTGATCCAGAAAGGAACAACTCTGTTGGACTGGAAGAGCAGCATTGAGGCCCTGAAACGACCTGAAAAATTATGAGCCTGTGTCGATCCAAAGGATTTCAATAAAGCTTTGAAGTAATCTCACTACCTCATTCCAACAATTGAATGAATGCTACCACAACTTGCCATGGCAAGGGAATTTTAATATCCTTAATATGAAAGATGGTCACTGACAGTGAAGCAAGATGAAAGAAACAGTTTTATAACTACACACTAGACATCATTTGAAACGGACAGATGGAAGCTGTCACGGATGATCTGTTAGTCTATGGATGTGAAGATATAATGGAATAATCCACCACAGAGAGCAAGTAGAATCTGATGCGACTGCTCGAGAGAATTTGCCAGATCAACGTGATGTTGGGCAAGAGAATAATGCAATTAAAAATGCCTGAATTCAAATGCTGGCAACAAAAGGATTTTGCCTGGATTTGGACTAGGCTGAAATTGCAAAGATGTCAGGAACAACAGTTGTGAAAGCAGTACAATAATTTGAAGGATTTTTAAACTATTTAGCAATGTTTATGCCTAACTTGTCATTGAAGTGTGGACAATCTATGCAAGCTCATTACTAATGATGGGCACATAACAAGAAAAGGTTTCACTGAAGTCAACGGTAGTGATGATAACACCAGTGCCTCAGTGTTACAAAGTCAATGGAGAAGTCACTTTGCAGTGTGATGCCAGCAAGATAGGACTTGGAGGAAGCTATAAGCAAGAAGGACACCTAATTGCACTTGCATTCAGGATAGGAATGCAAACTGAGTAATGCCAGCACCAATTGAGAAAAAAGATGCTTGTCTTTGCTTGTGAGCACTTTAATCAATAACTTTGATGGAGACACACTGATAATACAGTTTTATTATAAGTCACTTCAGAGCAACTCTTTCAAAGCACTTCCATCAGTTCCAAAGCATCTACAAACAATGTTCCTTCTTTAACAGAGATATAACTTGGAAATTATATGATGTACAAGCAAAGGAAATAGCAATAGATACCCAGCATGTTACTGCAAACAGCACTGCATATGAGGAACATTGAAGATGCTAAATCTTCTCGATTCAACAGTGCTCTTTAAATTATCAATTCACCAGAGACATAGAATCTAAAGGACAATGCCTTGATGAAATCAAACAAACTATATGACAAAATGCAAATTTCCATACACTGCAGGAAGTAGTGGTGGAAAGGATGGTCAGGAAGTAACATGGATACCACAGTTGCTATGAAAGGGTATTGGAAATAAAGAGATGAAGTGATAATTCACAATGAAATAATGCTATTAACCCCAAGCAGATGAGACGTGCTAAAATGCATCTATGTAAGGCATCAAGGAATTGAGTCAAGTTTGAGGAAGCCAAGAGCAGCTCCATTAACTACACATGTGCAATAAGATTAAGGACCACATCAACCACTGCAGTACTTAGAAAAAATCGACAGGGGAAAGAGCACACATGACTACAACTTCATAAACAGACCATGGATGAAGCTTGGAGTAGATCTCTTAACTCTCACAGGAATGGAATGCATTACCTTTTCTCTGTTGATGACTACTCTGACAACTGGGCATTAGACCAGTGCACATTAATGGCCATTAATTAAATTGGGGAATGACTGAGAGCACCCTTTAATTACTGTAGCATTCCAGATGTTATGATGAGTGAAACTGATCCTCTGTTCATGAGTGAATCTTCAGGCACTTCACAAAGATTGGTAAATGCAGCACCTCATCTCAGCTCCACACTTTTCCAATCAAATAGAAAACAATGAAAATCATCATAGTGATCAAGAAAAAAAATGAGGTAATCCAAAACAGATGTGTACAGGGCAATCCCAGAGTGAAGAAATACACCTATTAAAAATATGAAAAAGTAGACCAAAGACTAATATAGAGTCATTGAGTCATAGAGACGTACAGTACGGAAACAGACTCTTCGGTCCAACCCGTCCATGCTGACCAAATATCCCAACCCAATTTAGTCCCACCTGCCAGCACCCAGCCCATATCCCTCCAAACCCTTCCTATTTGTATATCCATTTAAATGTTGCAATTGTACTAGCCTCTATCACTTCCTCTGGCAGCCCATTCTACGCACGCACCAGCCTCTGTGTGAAAAAGTTGCCCCTTAGGTCTCTTTGATATCTTTCCCCTCTCACCCTAAATGTCTAGTTGTGGACTTTCCCACCCCAGTGAAAAAATCCCTTGTCTATTTACCCTATCCATGCCCCTCATGATTTTATAAACCTCTATGAGTTCACTCCCTCAGCCTCCAATGCTCCAGGGAAAACAGCCCGAGCCCATTCAGCCTCTCCTTACAGTTCAAATCCTTCCACCCGAGCAACATCCTTGTAAATCTTTTCTGAACGCTTCTAAGTTTCACAATATCCTTCAGGTAGGAAGGATACCAGAATTACATGCAATATTCCAACAGTGGCCTAACCAATGTCCTGTACAGCCACAACATGACCTCCCAACTCCTATACTAAATACTCTGACCAATGAAGGAAAGCATACCAAATGCCTCCTTCACTATCCTACCTACCTGCAACTCTACTTTCAAGGAGCTATGAACCTGACTCCAAGCTCAGTTTGTTCAGCAACACTCCCTAGGACCTTACCATTAAGTGTATAAGACCTGCTAAGATTTGCTTTCCCAAAACACAGCACCTCGCATTTATCTAAATTAAATCTGCCACTTCTCAGCCCATTGGCCCATCTGATCTTGATCCCATTGTAATCTGAGGTAACCGTCTTCGCTGTCCACTACACCTCCAATTTTGTGTCATCTGCAAACTTACTAACTGTACCTCTTATGTTCACATCCAAATCATTCATATAAATGATGAAAAGCAGTGGACCCAGCACCAATCCTTGTGGCACTCCACTGATTACAGGCCCCCAGTCTGAAAAACAACCCTCCACCACCACTCCCTGTCTTCTACCTTTCAGCCAATTCTGTGTCCCAATGGCTAGTTCTCCCTGTATTCCATGAGATCTAACCTTGCTAACCAGTCTCCCATGAGGAAACTTGTCGAACGGCTTATATTGCATCCAAACCATTCTTTCAATCTTTAAATCCAGAGCAATAGCAGGAAAAGGTGACAAAATCAAAGTGATTTGATAAGTACATTTCATTTTAATAGAACTGCAAATCTTTGCCAGAGCTGAGCACTGGAGAACCAGTCAGGATGTGAACATTAGTCATATTCAAAAAGAACTAGCCCAAATGGCAACTTAGTACCTATATAGAGCATTTCTTACCTCTGTTAAAGATAGTAAACAAGAGTAAACACAAACGCATGAAGTACATCTGAAGAAACAGCTTCTTTGCAACAGACAGCTCATGAGAAAGATTTGATATTACCAATGGTACAGAATACAGAATAATTATTCATCCCAGAGGTCCACTATTTTAGAACAAAAGCAATGGATCTACAACAGTAGATAACACAGTAGAATTTAACAAGGGAATGGCACTTCCTAGAGGCAGAAGACCACCCAAGAAAAGTCAGGTACCAAATTCATACAGGTTCACCTGATGTTGTGAATAGTCAATGACATACACACACACACGTACCATTAGAAGATTTGCACAGTTTAAAGATTTAAGTATGCAATGCATGTGAAGAGACTGATGAAATTCGAACTGACTAGAATTACAAAGAGTTTCATTCAAGAAAGTTTTTTTTGCTATTGTCGATACACATTGATACATTTCTCACTGCAAGTTATAGGAGGGGCATTCTTTATTGAAAAGGGAGAAGATTGAAAAAATGTTTTTGTACAATGCATAATTCGAGCCCATGGTGGATTTGCTTTAGCCTTAGCTGTAAGTTTTAAAAAATACATTGCAACTCCAGGGAGAGCAATGCTCATTCATAATGGCATTCTCTTTCCTCAGTGCTAACCCAACCTTCCAATGCTGGTGTACACCAGTGGGATCAGAACTCAAATGTGGTCAATGCTAACTTGCATTCCATATTCACATGTCTCTAAGAACCAATAAGAACATACAACTATTAGTTTTGCTGGAAAAAAGTACAATGTCTGGCTAAAAATAAAATCATACTGGTATCTAGGGAGAATGGAAACCCTTTAACTCACCATAAGACCTAAGGTAGATGGCCACTTTTTGAACAGGAAGATTTATGGTGACATAAAGCAGTTTCACGTGAATTGATTTTTCCACAGCCTTGTGAGAAGGCAATTACTTTCAACTAAAGCTTGCCTGTACAAAGAGACAGAGGATTCGCTGGTGAATAAAAGACCAAGTTCTTGCTAGTTTCTCTGCTGTTATCCTGGTAGTCATGGTAGAGTTATATTTCTGAATATACTCCAAAGATTTGTTTATTTTGCAATTATTTATGACAATGTGGGAATCACTGGTAAGGTCAGAAGTCACATGACCACCAGATTATAGCGCTGTTCCAAAAGTTTGTGATCTCAAATAAAGTTGTTGGACTTTAACTTGGTGGTGTGTGGCTTCTGGCTTTGTTCTTCCAGTCCAACACTGACACCTCCACATCATCACTGGAACGGTCAGCAGTAATTGTTGATTACAAGTAGACTATAACAAGGAAGTGATAAGCCTTCTTCTCTATCACTGAAGCCCATGTGTTATGACACAGGCTAAACTCTCCTGTTTAATTTAAACCAGCAACACAGAAAAGATTTATCCTGTGCAGTAATCTGTGAAAATTTGAGAGGCCAAGAACTATTTAAAGTAAAAATTAGCATCTTAAAGTATAACAGAGAATAATTAACTCACAACTATTTACACCTCCTTACTCTAACCTAGCTTTACCTTTCCTTCAATAATACTGATCTGATAAAACTCCCAATTAAGATTTACAGAAAAATTCAAATTTTAAAACCAGCCAGCGCTCAAATCTTCTCTTTATCTTTGTCTGTAGATTGGCTCTCCAGGTAAGTGTTGAGGTTTTTCTCTGTGCAAACTCCTTCTCTAGACAGGTGCCTCTCAGAGAGTTCTGACTAGCAGTCTACAACTATTGGTCTGCTGGCAGTTCTCCTTCCAATTGTTCAATTTTCCTCGGTCTTATACCCCAATGTATGGGATTGTGTCATTGGCTTTTAAGATTGTCAATATACTCAATTCAAAGTTGATTGGAATTTGGCATTTTTGGGTTATAATTTAAATGGATTGGCCTAATTCAAATCTGTTAAGTTGTTTACAGGCAACTAGCTACCTTAGTAGCTGGAGCACATGTTACATTGCGTCTTATTGAGAGCACTTGGTGCTGTCACTGCTAGCTTTTATTCTCTTAAAGGTACAGTACACCCACATCTTCATAACACCTCACCCCTTTAGAAGAAATGAACCATCGTAATGAAAAGATGACTTCATTTTTTCTCTACTTTTTAAACACATTTAAACACATGAAGCGCTTTGAAAGGCTGATCTTGGCATTAATCAACTCCAGCCTCCCCACTACTTTTGACCCACTCCAATTTGCCTATCGGATCAACAAATCCATGCCAGATGCCACCCCACTTGCCCTTCACTCCTCCCTCGAACATCTTAACACCAAGAACAGCTATGTAAGAATCCTACTCATTGATTACAGTTCAGCCTTCATCACTCTGGTTCCCTCGAGACTGATTACTAAACTTAGTGATCTCGGACTAAACCCCACTCTCTGCAACTGGATCCTCAGTTTCCTGACCCACAGGCCACAATCAGTGAAGATTGGGGACAAAATTTCATCCTCACTAACACTCAACACTGGAGCCCACCGGGTTGCGTACTCAGCCCCCTACTGTACTCACTGTATACCAATGACTGTGTTGCCAAATACCAGACTAATGCCATTTACAAGTTGGCTGATGACACCACTATATTCGGTCGAATCTCAGATGGCGACATAACAGACTACAGATGGGTGGTGGAAGATATGGAAAAATGGAGCACTGAGATCAACCTAGCTCTCAATGCTGGCAAAATGAAGGAACTCATTATTGACTATCGGCGGGATATTGCTCACGCACCCCTACACATCAACAGCACAGAGGTGGAACAAGAGGAGACTGTCAAACTCCTGGGAGTGGTCATCCACAACAAGCTTTCTTGGACTCTTTCTTACCACAGTCTTCAACCATGTCCTGAAACAAACTCGCTACCACAGTCTTCAACCATGTCCTGAAACAAACTCGCTATCACAGCCACATTTGCTTCCTTAGTGCCTGCCTCCGTAACCAACTCATCCCACAGGGACTCCCGACCACCTTGAAACCAGCAGAGTTCGGACCCTAACAGGACAAATAGTACAGACTATAGATTCAAAAACACCAGCAACGGTTCTCCTTCAAGAGCCTCCGCTCCACGCTCGCAGCAATGCGCCGGCACCTAACCTCTCTACAGTCTGCCCTGCCTCTCAGAATTGCAAAGGACCCACTCTGTACTACATCCTCAGGAGAATTCATACTCTCAACAAACAGTATTTCAATTCCATCTCAAACATCAAAATCTGTAAGTACAACAAACTTTTATCCACCCACCTCCATAACCAGCGCTCCTCAAACATTCCAGAAGATTCCCCAAGCCTCTGGAACTGCTCAGATGCCATTAGCCATGCAGCTGGTGCAGCTGCCACCCACACGCTGATTGATGATGTCACTTCCGACCCCATCATGGCGACTCGCTGATGTCACATGCTCAGTGGCTTTCGCCACCCCTACTGCCGTGTCTGCCACCACTTCCGCCCCCACCAACGCCACTCACCTGCATTATGCTGACACGCCCCCCCCCACCCCACACAGATCCCACTGTCACCATTCCCGGCCCCCAGAACCCCGAGGGGAACATTACCTCTACTCATTACTCCACCCCCATTCCCCCTACCATCACACCCACTCCAGGTACTGGCTCAAAAAATGGATAGGTAAACAAAGAGATCACTGATGATAAGCTAAGAGACAGAGATAGATGCTCTCACTTCCCATTTCTAATGGGGACAAGAATAATGTTAGTTCAAGCTTCATGCATATACTTTTCTCAGAGGGCAGCTGACTATATACAGAGAAACCTCGATTATACGAAGGTAATGGGCGGGTAGTTTTCTTTTGGATAATTGTTTTGATCTTAAACAAAGGACACCATACTGAATATAATTACATTAAAAAGCATGTTTACAGAGTTTTTATTTCATTCAATCGCTAAAACTTGTACAAACACTGCATATTACTTAAAGATTCATGATATTTTTCAAATCAAAGCATTTTTTGTGTAAAGAAAATTCATTGAGGTGGAGGTCAGTTATTATTTTTCAAAGAAAATATCCAGCTGCTGTTGCTTGAGGTGCTACTGTCTCTTTTTATTGTGAACAATAACATTTGACAAAGATGCATCAACTTAACGGCATCGACTTCATCTTGAGGTTCATACCACTCCATGAAAAGTCACAAATTGTTGATAGCTTTGTTAACAGGGACTGGAGGAAGTGTCAGTATCTGATTTTCCTTACTATCCAAGGCACCTGTACTTTCCCACTGTTCTTCCGTGACTACATTGATAATCTGATTATCTCTGAGTGTCTCCATTCCAATGTCATTGTCACAGTTTACCCAAGCATCGATCTCAGCCTCTACAAAGTCTCCTAATCCCAGTTGTCTGCAATTCTCGGTGATGTCAGCGGTTAGCCTTTGAGCTGGACTGATTTGTACCTCTTCACTGTGATGGCTACCAACATGCAAGCCATTGTACCAACACTCTGCGATTGTCGATGGCTTGATGCAGTCCTAAAATTCAGCAACCATGAACAAAGCATCCTTGGCTATGAATACCTTCATAATTTCCTGCACTCCTTTGTCTTCACCGAGGATGGCCCACAACATGTTACGGCGATAATATTTCTTCATTATTGCGATGATTCCCTGGCTGTAACTTTGAAGTGGTGTTTGGTGGTAAAAACAAGCACTTGACAGCTCCGTCTGGTGACTGTAATTGGCTGCCTTTCATAGTGTGTACCCCTGCATTGTCAACAAGAAGGGCTTGAGTCCAGTGTTTGCTAAATGTAATCTGATGGCAGGTACAAATCAATCCTGAAACCAGGATGAAAAAGTTCAATATGTCATCCACGCCGAATTTTGTGGTTTGTACTTCACGGGAAATGAGTTCTTGTCGCAGTTCTTGAGGCTACGTGGATTAGCATATCGCCCGATGCAGACAAGCGGTAATTTATGGAGCTGGGTTTATCAGTGGTGCTGGAAGAGCACAGCAATTCAGGCAGCATCCGAAGACAGGCAAAATCGACGTTCAGACCCAACCCCTCCAACCGTAACAAGGACAGAACGTCCCTGGTGCTCACCTTCCACCCTACCAACCTTCGCATAAACCAAATCATCCGCCGATATTTCCCCCACCTCTAAAAAGACCCCACCACCAGGGATATATTTCCCTCCCACCCCTTTCCGCCTTCCGCAAAGACTGTTCCCTCCGTGACTACCTGGTCAGGTCCACGCTCCCTACAATCCACTCTCCCATCCTGGCACCTTCCCCTGCCACTGCAGAAATTGCAAATCCTGCACCCACACCTCCTCCCTCACCTCCATCCAAGGCCTTAAAGGAGCCATTCACATCCATCAAAGGTTTACCTGCACATCCACTAATATCATTTATTGTGTCCGTTGCTCCTGATGCGGTCTCCTCTACATTGGGGAGACTGGACGCCTCCTAGCAGAGCGCTTTAGGGAACTTCTCCGGGACACCCACACCAATCAACCACACCGCCCTGTGGCCCAACATTTCAACTCCCCCTCCCACTCTACCGAGGACATGGCGGTCCTGAGCCTCCTTCACTGCCACTCCCTCACCACCAGATGCCTGGAGGAAGAACGCCTCATCTTCTGCCTCGGAACACTTCAACCCCAGGGCATTAATGTGGACTTCAAAGGTTTCCTCATTTCCCTTTCTCCCACCTCACCCTAGTTCCAAACTTCCAGCTCAGCACTGTCCCCATGACTTGTCCTACCTGCCTATCTCCTTTTCAACCTATCCACTCGACCCTCCCCTCTGACCTATCACCTTCATCCCCTTCCCCACTCACCTATTGTACTCTATGCT
>NC_057724.1:74789490-74812853 GCF_004010195.1 Chiloscyllium plagiosum | reverse complement strand
GCGCTCTTCCAGCACCACTAATCCAGAATCTGGTTTCCAGCATCTGCAGTCATTGTTTTTACCTCTTTCTTCTTACACTGGTTACAAAGCCCCAGTGCTGAAGAAATTTGGCATGATGGTGAATACCCTTGCCAACTTTTATATGTGCGTCATCGAGAGCATTCTATCTGGATGTATCACTACCTGGTGCGGTAACTGTACCATTCAAGATCGGAGACGGTTACAGAGAGTGGTGAACTCAGCCCAGACAATCACAAAGCCAACCTCCCATCTATAGAATCCATCTACCAGGCCCGCTCTCAAGGAAAGGCCGCCAGCATTCTCAAAGATCCAGCCCACCCTGGCAATGTTTTTCTCTGACCGCTCCCATCGGGGGAGAAGATTCAGAAGTCTGAACATGCTCCAGCTGGTTTCAAAACAGTTTCTACCCTACTGTTGTTAGAATACTGAATGGACTCACAAACTCGTAACATTCGCCTGTACCTGTGTTTTTGTTTTTGCTGCTGTTCACCTATTATTTACTTATCTATGCAACTTAACTCTGTGATCTGCCTGTATTGCTCGCAAGGCAAAGCTTTTCACTGTGCCTCAGTGCACATGACAGTAAATTCAATTCAATTCAATTCAACATTACCCTAACATACAGATTACTTTAATATAAGTTCACTTAACTTCTTCCCATATACCTGTGTGTGTGTAAATAAAGACAAAAGTCATCTAAACTCTATCAGCTAAATCCGCGATAACCCATCTGCGATTTTATTCTTCCAACCCGCAGCATGTATGATTTTTAAATTAAATGTCTGTAACATAAGACTCCAATGAAATAGTCTCATATTCTTGTCTTCAAAGCGTTCTAAGAATGTAAGCAGGTTGTGGTCAGTGTACACAACCCACCTCCGACATGCACATTAAAATGTTGCAAGGCCAGTACCAAACTGAATAGTTCTTTTTCAATCTTGCATGTTGATCCAACTCCCACAGCTCCAACTCCAATGTCACTAGCATCAATGGCTAAAAGGTTTAACTTTAGAAAGGTTTAACCTTTTAACTTTAAAAGGTTTGAAAAGTTTGGTGTAGCTAAAACTGGTTTGGTGGTTAATAGTGTTTATAAATAGTCGAATCCCTCCTGGCATGGTTCTGTGCACTGAAACTTTGTGTTCTTCTTCATCAGATTGGTTAATGGTGCCACGACACAGCTGAAATTTGGAACAAGCTTCTGATAGAATCCGCTGAGTCCTAACAATCAAAGCACCTCTTTCTTTGAGGTTGGTCGTGAAAATTCCTTGATGGTCTTCGTCTTTGCGTTCTGTCGGGTCAACCTTCCATGACCGATATATGTTCCAAGAACATCAGCTCTGCATTTACAAATTCAGTTTTGTTTAAGTTTATCACCATTTTTGCTTTTCATAGTCGTTCAAAGAGCTCTGCCAATTATACAATGTGATCTTTCCAAAGCTTACACTTGAACGATCACTATATCGTCCAAATAGACTGTGCAGTTTGTTAACCCAGTCACCACCCTGTTTATGAGTCTTTGGCATTTCCTGCTCTTTACCTTATACTGCACCTCCTTTAACTGATGAATCGGTTCTCCTCAATGGTGAACAATATTTAGTGGAAACTCTGATCATGACAAGGGTGTAAAATGTGAAATGGTTGTGGGAATTCAAAGTCTATTACCAAGATTGGCTAGATAGAGCCAGCATTGACCAAACTGGTCATGTCCTAAATGATATAACCACCAGGCTGGGCCTGCAGTAGGTGCTTGGAGACCCACATCAACAGGAAAAATAGCACTTGAGCACAACCTTATCAATCTGTCGGCTGCAGATGTATCTTTCCATGACTGTATCAGTAATAGCGACCACCGCACAGTCCTTGTGGGGGCGAAGTCCTACTGTCACATTGAGAATAATCTGCATCGTGTTGTGCAGCATTATCATCATGCTAAATGGGATAGATTTTGGAAAGATCTCACACCTCATGAGTGAGCATCCATGAGGCACTGTCGTCCATCAACAGCAGCAGAATTGTACTCCAGCACAATCTGCAACCTCATGGCCTGGCATGTCACCCACTCAACCATTACCATCAAGCTAGGGGGTTTAACCCTATTTCAATTGAGAGTGAAGGAGGGCATGCCAGGAGAAGGACCAGGCAGAGCTAAAATAGATAGACAGAGCTAAACAATTCCACAAACAAAGGATTGGAACTAAGCTCTGCAGTCCTGCTTTATCGAGTCATGAATTTCGTTGAACAATTAAATAACTCACTGGAGAAGGAGAGTCCACAAATATCCCCATCCTCAATGATGGAAGAGCCCAATATATCAGTGCAAAAGATAAGCATTTGCAGCAATCTTCAGCCAGAAGTGTCAAGTGGATGATCCATCTCGGCCTTCTCCTAGGTTCCCTCACATCACAGGTAGCAGTCTTCAGCCAATATGATTCACTCCACATGATATCAAGCAGTAGCTCAGGGCACTGGATACTGCAAAGGCTATGGGCCCTCTCAACATTTCAGCAATTGTACTGAAGACTTGTGCTCAAGAATTTGTTGCTCCCGTAGCCAAGCTTTTCCAGCGTAGTTACAACACTGGGACCTACTCAACAATTTGGAAAATTGCCTGGGCGTGTCCTGTACATAAGTAGAAATATATATCCAACCCAACCAATGATTACCTAACTATTCTCAATCATCCTCAAAGCATTGAAAGGAGTTGATACAAGTGTGGTGGGGTGACACTGACAAAGGAATAACCTGCTCACTGACATCCAACTGTAGAGTTGCCAGGACCACTCAACTACTGACATCATTACAGTCTTGGTCCAAACATGGACAAAATAGTTGAACTCCAGAGGTGAGGTGAGAGTACCTGCCCTGACTTCAAGGATAGACTAAAATGAGTGTAACCCTCACACAAAAAATAAGTGGGAATTGGGAGAAAACTTTCTGCTGTTTTGAATCATATCTGGCAGAAAGGAACATGATTGTGGGTGTTGGAGGTCAGTCAATTCAGTTCACAGACATCACTGATGAAGTTCCTCGTGATAGTGTTCTAGGCCCTACCAACTTCAGCTGAATCATCAATGATTCAGTTAGAAACAGAATCGTCAATGGTTTTTGACCAGCATGGATGCGATGGGCCAAAGGGTCTTTTTCTATACTGTAGAACTCTCTGACTCTATGACCTTTCTTCCATCACAAGGTAGAAAGTGGTGCGTTCACTGATTTTTGTACATCCTTCAACACCATTCATGATTCCTCAGCTACTGAAGAAGTCCATAGCCACATGCGGCAAGACTTGACTAATATCTAAGCTTATGATTGGAAAGTAAAATTTGTGTCTCTCAAGGCAATGACCATCACCAACAAAACAGAAATTAACTATCTCCCCTTGATGTTCAATGGCACTTCCATCACTGAATCTCTCACCATTAACATTCTGTACAATACGATTGACCAGTAATGGAACTGGACAAGTTATATAAATACAATGGCTACAATAGCACGTCAGAGATGAGGAGCTTTGTGAAAATTGCATTACGGGTAGACAGAATGATGGAGAAGGTGTTTGGCATGTTTGCCGTCATTGGTCAGTGCATTGAATAAAGGAGTTGGGATGTCATGTTGCAGCTGCACAGATCATTGGTTAGGCCACTTTTAGAACACTGCATACAATTCTGATTGTCCGTCTATCAAAAAGATGTTGCTAAATTTGAGAGAGTGCAGAAAAGATTTAAAAAGCTGTTGCCAGAATTGGAGGGTTTGTGTAATAAGGAGAGGTGGAACAGTCTGGGGTTTTTTTTTCCCTCAGGAGCATTGGAGTTCAAAGGGTGACCACACAGAGGTTTATAAAATTATGAGGGGCATGGAAAGGGCAAGTAGTCAAGATCATTTTCTCAGGGTGAGGAAGTCTAAAACTAAAGGGCATAGATTTGAGTTAAGAGGGAAAAGATTTAAAAAGGACCTGAGGGGTAAATTTTACATGGAGAAGATGTATGGCACGAGCTACCAGAGGAAGTGTTGGGGGGGGGGGGGTATAATTACAGCATTTAAGAGGCATCTGGATGGGATTTAGAGGGATGTTCGCCAAATGCTGGCAAATGGGACGAGGTCAGATTGGAATGTCTGGTCGATGTGGATGAGTTGGACCAAAGCCTTATTTAAAGTATCTAAATTAAACTGAATTCCCATCTGCTCTCTCAAATCTACATGATAGGTTTCATTTCACTATTTGGAGAGTGACAACAGGAATCAACTTAACTTAAAGGCAAACGTTTATTCCATCAACAAAATCATTAAAACCGATTGCAGTATACTCCCAATGTTCACAAGGGATTCACTATGTCATGAACAGTGAATTTTGTAAACAGTGAACATAGCAGCCTGTGCCCATATAAATGAGGCATATACACGGCACACACTTTCTCCTCTAGTCAGGAGGTATTGTTTTGTTTTTCTTAAGTCATGTATAAGCAAACTTTAGGTTTGCAATGGGTGAAAAGATGGAAAGTAGGTTTGTGCAGATCCAATAATTCCCAGAATGCGGAGGTATGATAGGCAGATCTTCACAGTACTGGATACGTCCCACAGTGCTGTTGGCGGGAGCTTACTTTGAGCAAATTGGCTGTTATATTTCCCACAGTACAGCAGGGATTACTCTACAAGGAGCACTTCATGTTCGATATCATGAAAAGTGCTATAAGATCATAAATTATTTCTTTCCTTCTTCTTTCCATGGAAAATGAAAGATTTCCAGTTAGATTTTAACTCCTTTGTAAAGTAGAATTAGGCCATTCAGCCCATCAAGTCTGCTCAGCCATTCAACCATACTGATCTATTTATTTTCCCCATTCTCCTGCCTTCTCCCTGTAACCCTTGATCCCCTTACTATTTCTGTCTTAAAATCAATCAATTACTTGGTCTCCACAGCCTTCTGCAGCAATGTGTTCCAGAGATTCACCACCCTCTGGATGAACAAATTCCTCCTCCTCTCAGTCCTAAGGGATTGTCTTTTCACTCGGAGGCTGTGCCCCGGGTCCTAGTCATCCTCATAGTGGAAACATCCTTCTCACATCCATTCCATGCAGGTGTCTCAATATTCTCTAAGTTGCCATCAGACCCGTGCTCATCCTTCTAATCTCTGCTAAGTATAGGACCAAAAGTCTTCAATGCTCCTCATATAAGACCATAAGACAAAAGAGTAGAAATTAGGCCATTCAGTCCATCAAGTCTCCTTTGCCATTCAATCATGGCTGATATATTTCTCAACCCGTTCTCCCACTTTCTCCCTGCGACCCTTGATCACCCTGATACTCAAGAACCGATCTATCTCAGTCTTCAATATACTCAATGACCTGGCCTCCACAGCCTTCTGTGGTAATGAATCCCGTAGATTCATCACTGTCTGGCTGAAGATGCTTCTCCTTATCTCCAGTGTAAAAGTTCCTCTATTTACTCTAATGCTGTGCCTCGGAAACAGGTTTCTCCTACCAATAGAAACAACTTCCCAACATCTACTCTGTTCATATATAACAAGCCCTTCATCCTTGGGATCATTCTTGTAAATCTCCTTGGACACCATCCAATGGCAGCACACCCCTCCTTAGATACGGAAAATATAACTACTCAAAATATTCCAAATACATTCTGACAAGACCTTTATGCAACCTCAGCAGTATGTCTCTTTGTTCGGCAACAATACCCAGGACCCTACCATTAATTGTATAAGTCCTACCCTGATTTGCCTAACTAAAATACAACACCTCACATTTATCTAAGTTAAATTCCATCTGCTCATCCTTTGCCCATTGATACTACACCACAGATGGTCAAAAACATCATTCTGAAGGGGAACCTTAAAGAAAAGGAAAAGGAATCAAAGAGCTAGAATTGTTTAGGGAAGAAATTCTGAGTTATGTAGCTAAAGACTCTCAAAGCTGACTGTTGTGATCATTGAGTGGCTGTTCACTGTTATAATCAGTTGCATTGATTCTCCCAGTGTTACAATAACTAATGACTTGATGTTGGAAGTTCACTGTGAGTAATGTGCAAAGTCATTCCT
Source organism: Chiloscyllium plagiosum (assembly GCF_004010195.1). Classification (NCBI taxonomy): domain Eukaryota; kingdom Metazoa; phylum Chordata; class Chondrichthyes; order Orectolobiformes; family Hemiscylliidae; genus Chiloscyllium; species Chiloscyllium plagiosum. The sequence goes on along the minus strand of NC_057724.1, from coordinate 74,806,783 downwards.
GCTCCTAGTTCTGATACTGAGTGATAAAGTGTTGTTTTGAATGCTTTCTAACTGTTAATGCAATAAGCCGTACTCCTCACTAAGATAAATTGATCTCTTGGCTGGGTCCAAGAAATGATTGTGTGAATTTAATTCTTGCAGAATTTTGGGACAATAACTGCCTTCAACCTCCCAATATCTATCCTTCCTTTCCCACTGTCCTGATGAGAGGAATGAGAGCATTGACATTGTCAGACTGCGAACAGTTCTGCTCCAACCACAGAAAGTTGTTCCTTCACTATTTCTGGATTAATATCCAGATATTCCATAATTCTGTCTGTCACAGCTTCAGAATTTTCCAAATGAAACAGGAATTTCTCGTGAAACTTAACACATCTGACAGCATCTATACAGAGTGCAACAGCGTAAATGTTTTGAGTTAGCTTTCGGAACTGTCAACACAATAATTAAAGTTTTAATCACATTATTGAAACCACTCCAATTTTCCTGTCTGATGGACTCAATTACATTTATCAGGTTTCTGCATTTAACAAGTACTTATTATTTATTACAAATAGTTAAGCAAATATGAATGATCAACTTGTAACTCTCTAATTTAAACTATAAGCCCTTCTTAAACCCCAAGACACATGCAGAAAATTGACAAACAACAACAAATAAGATGTTATTAATTGAAAAAAAATAGGGAAACACAGTTCTCTAGCACCAACCCAGAGGATTCACTGAGTTGTCCTTTGCCTCTTATGACTCCTTCAGATCTCTGATCCTCTTCAACCAAGTCCTCTCAGTTCTTAATAAAAGCAAATTACTGCGGATGCTGGAATCTGAAACCAAAAGAGAAAATGCTGGAAAATCTCAGCAGGTCTGGCAGCATCTGTAATGAGAGAAAAGAGCCGATGTTTCGAGTCTAAGTGACCCTTTGTCAAAGCTGGTCCTCTCAGTTCTTTACTGAAGACATAGTGATTGCAAGACCACATCAGAGGATGGAGATTTTGGAGTAACTCATATTCTAACTCACTGAAGCTTAGTTGCCATTTAAAAAGCAGGAGTGCTGTGGAATATGCCCCACTTGGCTGCAGCTCCAACAACACTCAGGAAGCTCAAAGCTATGCCGATCAGACCATCCTGCTTGACTGGTAGCATATCTATCATCTTCAACAATCACCCCTCAACTATTGAAGCACATGCTATACCATCAGAAAGATGCACTGTAAGAATACACCAAGGTATGTTCAACAGCACCTTCCAAATGTGAGATCTGTACAACGTGAAATGATGAAGGCAGCAAGTACCACTTGCGAGTTCTCCTCCCAGTTATATATTATTTATATCACCATTCCTTCACTGTTACTGGATCAAATTGTTGGCAGAAACTTGCTAACAGCCCTGTGAGTATACCAACACCAAATGGATTGCAACAGTTTAAGGGGCTGGCTCATCATCATTTTCATAAGAGCAATTAGTGTGAGACAATAAACATTGACCTTGCTAGCTGCTCATACATATTTGAATGAATTTAAAACATTGCGCTTGTACTTTATGTTGAAAAAAAAATTCTGGAAAAAGCAGCGACTCTCAAGGGGTAGTGTTGGGAGTGACCTGGCATTCACACTTGCTGCAAGGGATTGACATGAGCCTGCATCACAGAGAGCAGGAGGAACAGACCACCCAGAGAACCTACTCTTCACACAGTCTAGTGACTCCTTTACAAAATGTGTGCTTCTACAGTACTGGAGGTGCCATTTTCCAGATGAAATGTTAATTTGAGACCCGCTCAGATAGATCTAAAAGTATCCTTGCAATTATTTGAAGAGATGAGTAGAAGATTTCCACCATGGTACTAGCCAATATTTATCCCTGAATCATCACTACGATGGGCTATTGGCATAGTAACGATCTGTGGAGTCGGAGCTTTTTGTATCTATATTGACTGCTATGGTATCCGTATGCCACATGAATAAGGTACCTCATTAGTACAGAGTGCTTTGAGAAGGTCTGAGATCATAGAATCCCTACAGTGCAGATCTAGGCCATTTGGTCCATTTGTCAGTGCCAATCTTCCAAAGAGTACCCATCCTTGTAACCCTACATTTCCCATGGCTAATTCACCTAGCCTACACATCCCTGGCAATTTAGCAAACCCAATCCACCTAACCTGGACATCTTTGGAGTGTGAGAGGAAACCAGAGCACCCAAAGGAAACCCACACAGACATGGGAGCTGTGTAAGCTCCACACAGTCACCCAATGGTAAAATCAAACTGGGATCTCTGGCACCCTGAGGCAGCAGTGCTAACCACTGAGCCACTGTACAGATCATGAAAGGTGCTGCACAGTTCCAAATTCTTTCAAACATCCTTTTTCTTAAGTTATTTTTTCTTAGTTATATTTTCATGGAATGTGAATTGCTGCCCATCCCTAGTTGCTCTTGAATGGAGTGGCTGGTTGGCTATTTCAAACATTTGATTTATTGTGGTCACATGTACCTAATTACAGTGAAAATCTTTGTTTTGTGATTAGTACAGGCAGATCATGGTGAACAAGGACACACAGATCATAGGGTGCTTAGACAGAGTGAGGTACACAAGGTTACACTGCACATGAGGTGCGAAACAAGATCAACATTAACAAGATCAACATTATTTGAAGTTAGACAGTCCATTCATCAGTATAATAATGACAAGTAAGAAGCTGTTCTGGAAAAAATGGTCCACTGAGAACAATCTAGCTTTCAATGCTGGCAAAACCAAGGAACTCATTATTGACTTTCGGCAGGATGTTACTCATGCCCCCCTACACATTAACAGCACAGAGGTGGAAAAGGTGAAAAGTGTCAAGCTCCTGGGAGTGGTCATCCACCACAAGCTTTCTTCGACTCTTCATGTGGACGCACTGGTTACAAAGGCCCAACAATGTCTCTTCTTCCACAACGTCTTTGGCATGACAGCAAATACCCTTGCCAAATTTTATAGATGCGCCATCGAGAGCATTCTATCTGGATGTATCACTACCTGGTATGGCAGCTGTACCATTCAAGATCGGAGACAGTTACAGAGAGTGGTGAACTCAGCCCAGACAATCACAAAGGCCAACCTCCCATCTATAGAATCCAACTACCAGGCCCGCTGTCAAGGAAAGGCCGCCAGCATTCTCAAAGATCCATCCTACCCTGGCAATGTTTTTCTACAACCTCTACCATCAGGGAGAAGGTACAGAAGCCTGAACACACACACCAGCTGGTTTTGTTATAGTTTCTACCTTACTGTTGTTAGAATACTGAATGGACTCACAAACTCTTGACATTCGCCTGTACCTGTGTTTTGCTTTTGCCGCTGTTTATCTATTTCTTACCTGTCTATGATACTTAACTCTGTGATCTGCCTGTATTGCTCTCAAGACAAAGCTTTTCACTGTGCCTCGGTACATGTGACAATAAATTCAATTCAATTCAATTCAAAACCTGTTGGTGCGTGTGTTCCAGCTTCGGTACCATCTGCCTGACTGAAGAGGTTGTAGGAGAACATTACCAGGATGGGAGAGGTCTTTGATGATGCTGGACAATTAAGAGTCAGTCATATACTCACATGTGGACCAGGCAAGATAAAGGCAGCACAGAGGACATTAGGGAGACAGATAGGTTTATTCAACAATTGCCGTTCTCTACAGATCATCCAAGATCACAACGACTGAAACTAACTTTGAATTCCCAATTGAATTAACTTAACATATTTTCCCCTAATTGCCATGGTCGTGTTTGACCCCTCTTCCCCAGAGCATTAGCCTGAACTCTGAATTTCTTATTCAGTCATATCAGCTACAATCTTTATCATGAATCCATTTGCCAATAACAAGAAATGAGCCTGTTTCGTGACTAATTTAAAAAGCTGAAAGTTACCACTTTGTTTCAGGCATAAACACTGACTAATTTAAGCACCGAGCAGAACTTTCCTGAAGTTTGCAATTCATCTTAATATAAGACATATTTGGTTGAATAAGTATTCACCGTTCTAATCTAGAGTTATTTAGTAATTTTCAGTAATCTGTCAAGTGGTTTGCATGTATTTCTACTTGTTTATAAATCCATTGTAACTTAATGTGGAGCTTCAAACTCCAGGCAAGACTTTGTGCCCTGGAAATGTTGCAATAATGGTGAAAGTAGGTTCTTGAAATTGATTTGTTTTGCAACATCTAAAAATATTCTAACTACATATAAGCTTAATGACTTTTGAAATGTCAAGGTTAGTGAGAGTGATTGTTCCATGTGGCTCCACGAAAGAGTTTGTACACATCCTGACAATGAAAATCAAGGTAAACAGATTACTTGCAATGTAAGAAAGTGGATTATTAATGACAGAACTGAGACAACTTAGAATGAGAGCTTTGAAATGTAGCACTCACCAGAGGCATTACCTTTCCAGGAGTAATAATCTCTCTGTGCAACTCAGTAATTAAATGAAGAAACTTCAGGGTTCTGACATACTTACAAGTCTGCTCATTATTGAAAATTTCTGCTTTGCAGAATGGAATTCAATTAGTTTCTCTAATGCAGGGAGAAAATGCAATGAGATCTATTATATCCAGTTACACATTGCCACTTCCTACATTACTTTGAATGCAATTTCTTTTAACTCTCTACAGATCATCCAAAGGTAAGATTTAAGTATTAAGTATTCAAACAAAACTGGCCCATAAACCTGGGAATTAATGTGACCCACAAATACTTAATGCCTTCATCTCAAATTCTCCTCAGCTATAAAATCACAGAATGTTGCAGCTCCATTCAGGTCATGTCTGTGCTAACTATTTGGTAATACTGTCCAGCTGAATGCACAATACTGCCCTTTCCCCATAACCCTCCAATTTATTCCCCTTCAAATATTTATCCAAATCTCTTTGATGTTATTGCTTAATCTTTCTCCAGCAGATTACTTAATTCTTTCAGTCAGCACTTCGCAGGTTATTGCAGTTTCCTGTTTGACCAAAACGGTTTCGATTCCCCTCCATAACGACCCAGATTGTGGTTGCCTCTGATCCTTTTCCCAATCGCTTCAAATCTCTATCATCTGATTACCGATGCCTGTAACAAGTTTTTCCTGATCTGATCTTTCCAAGCCAGGCAGGATTTTGAACAGCTCGATCAAGTCTTTTCTTAATCTTCTCTGCTCGGAGAACAAATCCAACTTCACCAGTCTCCCACATGCCTGGCATCCCTTATCCTGTGGTAATGTTTATTGAGTCCCTACAGTGTGGAAACAGGCCACTTGGCCCAACAAGTCCACATCGAATCTCCTAAAGGCATCCTGCCCAGGCCCCTACTTTATAACTCTGCATTTTCCATGGTTAACGTACCTAATCTACACATCTCTGAACACTATGGGTAATTTAGCAGGGCCAGTCGATCTAACCTACACATCTTTGGATTGTGAGGAAATCAGAACACCGGGAGGAAACCCACACAGACATGGGAGAACATACAAACTCCAGATAGGCAGTCAATCGAAGCTGGAATCAAACCCATGTCCCTGGCGCTGTGAGGCAGCAGTGCTAACCACTGAGCCATCATGTTGCCCATTCACACAGAGGCTATCTCCACCTTCTCCAAGACTTTGGCAGACAGAGGAAGGGTTGGGCAGCTTGTGAAGCCTTCTGTTTCTATTAGTTTGTTTAATTGGTCCCTATGTTGGTTGGAATCATACCTTCAATAAAGGAAAATGGTTGCGATTGTTGGAGGTCAATCACCTCAATTCAACGGCATCAGCACAGGAACTTCTCAGGGTCATGTCTGAAGCCTAACTATCTTCAGTTGCTTCATCAATGATTGCAAAATGTTCAGCACCCATTCATGACTTTTCAGATACTGACGTAGTCCATTTCCAAAAGCAGACAGACCTGGACAATGTCTGGCTTGAGCTAATAAATATCAAGTAATATTTGTGCCAGGCATATGCTGGGCAATGGTCATCTCCAACAAGAGAGAATCTAACCATTGTCCTTTGATATTCAATGGTATTACCATTGAGATGGCGACAGAGTAGGACATTCTAACTGGAGCTCCTTTGCTCTTTCTGTTTCCTTCACATTTTTCCTCAATTTTTCTCCTTTTTTCCCTTTGGTTTCTCAATGGCTCATGGCGGGTTCCAGCCTGGTCTCTCAGCAGCTCCTGATAGGTCCCGGCCTGGTCTGTCAATGGCTCATAGCGGCTCCTGGCCTGGTCTCTCAGCGGCTCCTGGCAGGTCCCAGACTGATCTCTCTGTGGTACATTGACTGGTCTCTCAGCGGCTCCTTACTGGTCCCGGCCTGGTCTCTCAGTGGCTGCTGGTGGGTCCCGCTTGGTCTCTCTGTGGTACGTTGGCTGGTCTCTCAGTGGCTGCTGGTGGGTCCCAGCCTGGTCTCTCTGCGATACGTTGCCTGGTCTCTCGGTGGCTTATGGTAGTGTCTTGGCTCGGCATGAGAGTGGATCCTGCCCAGGCCTGTTCCCGAGACACCAGGGGAGATTGGAGAGGCGGCAGTTCCACCAGCTGTGACGGTATCTGCAGCGGCGGTATTAACAACACTCAGCTGAGGTCTCTCCAGAGACTGAGATATGCAGAGGATTTATTAAGACTGTTGAACTTTTAACCTATTCCTTTATTTTCCTCATTTAAACAATGAAAGACTTTAATGTTAACTATTCTCTTATTTCTTTATTTTTCTACATATTATATGAGGTAATGCTTAACTCTTTAACTTTCATTTCTCTTACTACTTTGTACCTAACTTTATCTTATGCCCAGGTACCGTGGTACTAAGATGTTATACACTTTTCACTGTGCTATGCACTTCTGTACTTGAGTACATCTGACAAGAAAATCTAAAATCTAAAAATCTAAAATTGTTGCTGAATCCGCTACTATCAATGTCCAGGGGCTGACCATTGACTAGAAACTGAACTGAACCAGACTTAGAAATGCTTTGGTACAATAACAGATCAGAGGCTGTGATTTCTGTGATCAATAATTCACCTCTTGTTTCCCCAGCCTCTGTCCCACTATTTAGAAAGCACAAGTCAGATCTGCGATAAAATTCTCCCCACTTGGCTTGATTGATATGGCAATAACAACGCTCCAGAAGTTTGACACCAGGGCAAAGCAGCCTGATTAATTGGCACCACATCCATCACCTCCCATATTTACTCTCTGCACCGCTGACACACCGTGACAACAGTGTGTACCACCTGCACAATGCAATAACTCAACAAACCACCTTTGGCAGCAGCATCTCCCAAATCCGAGTCCTCTATCATTGTGAAGGACAAGGGCAGCAAATACATGCAGCACTCCTCTCTGCAAATTCCCCTCCCATTCACATACACATGAACATAGGAACTTAGTTCCAGAAGTAGACTATTCATCTCCTTGGGCCTGTTCTGCTATTCAATGAGAGAACACTGATCTGTAACCTAGCTCAATATGGTGAAAGTGAGTACTGTAGATGCTGGAGATCAGAGTCAAGAGTGTGGTACTGGAAAAGCACAGTAGGTCAGGCAGTATCCAAGGAGCAGGATAACTCAGCATACCTAACTTTGGCCCATATCCCTTCACAGCTCTGCTAAACAAGAAAAAAAATCTCAGGTTTAAAATTAACAAAGCATCCTGCATCAGCTGCCATTTGTGGAAGAGGGTCGAAGAGTGTGGTGCTGGAATAGCACAGCCTGTCCGGCAGCATCCGAGGAGCAGGAGACTCGATGTTTCGGGCATAAGCCCTTCATCAGGAATGTTAGGGAGAGGAGGGAAAGGGGGCTGGGAGATAAATAGGAGGGTGGGGATGGGGGTAGGGTGGATCTGGGATGAGTTGAGGGGAGGAAACTGATTAAATTGACATTGATGTGTGTGGTTGGAGGGTCCCAACGCAGAAAGTGAGACGTTCCTCCTCCAGGCGTCAGGTGGCTTGGATTTGGCAGTGGAGGATGCCCAGGACTTGCATGTCCTTGGTGGAGTGGGAGGGGGAGTTGAAGTGATTGGCCTCAGGTTATTAGGGTTAGTTGATGTGTGTGCCCCAGAGATGTTCCCTGAAACATGCCGCAAGTTGGCGTCCTGTCTCCCACAATGTAGAAGAGACCACATAAAGATCAATGGATAAAGTTGATGAGGAGATTGGATGTGCAGTAAAATCTCTGCTGGATGTGGAAGAATCCTTTGGGGCCTTGAATAGAGGTGAGGGTGCAGATTTTTCAGCTTTTGCAACAGCAAGGGAAGGTGCTGGGAATGGAAGGTAGCTGGGTGGGGGGGGCGTGGACCTAACAAGGGAGTCACTGAGGGAATGGTCTCTGCGGAGTGCAGTGGTGCTAAATATCTACCACCCTTTATGTGTCGAAGTGCTTCCTATTATCTCTCCTGAACCGTTTGGCCCTAGTTCTAGAATCTTCAACCAGTGGAAATAGTTTATGATTATCTACCCATTTTTCTCCTGTTAATATTTTGATCTTCATTCAGATCATGTCTTAGCCCTCTAAATTCAATAGAAAACAGAACAATTTGTACAATCTCTCCTCATATCATAACCCCTGAAATCCAGGTATCGTTCTTGGAAATCTGCACTGCACTCCCTCCAAGGTCAATCTATCCTTGCTGAGGTGTGGTGCCCAGATCTGTCCACAGCACTCTGGGGAGGGGTAGGTTCCTATACTGTCAATGGGTCAATATCCTGCAACTCATGACCTGCACTGAACACCTACGTAGCAAGAATTGGAGCAATTCAAAAAAGCAGCTCACCATCCCCTTCTCGAAGGTGATTCGGGATGGGCAATAACTGTTGCCTGAGCCAGTAACACCCACATCCCACAAAAAGAAAACAACATTCACAATTGAATAACCTAACGTTAATTGCAGAGCCCAGATCCATTGACTGTGATTTTAAAGGTCTGTCTATTGTATGCTACATCTGCTCTTTGAAGTGCATATAGCCCTGTTTTGTAGTTTCCCATATTTAGCATCTTGTTTTTGGATATGCCTAAAGCTATTCCTGGCATGTTTCCCCGCACTCATCAGTGATTCAGGCTGAGTGAGTTATAAACCAAACCATGAGATTACAGATAGAACCCGTACAATGTGGATACAGGCCATTCGGCCCATCAGGTTCACACAGACCCTCCAAACAGCATCCCACCCAGACTCACCCCCTACCCTGTAACCGTGCATTTGCCATGGCTAATGCAAATTGCTGGACTGTGGGAGGAGCACCCAGAAGAAACCTGCACAGACTTGGGAGAACGTGCAAACTCCACACAGACAGTCGCCCAAGGCTGGAATAGAACTCGGGTCCCTGATACTGTGAGGGAGTGATGCTAACCACTGAGCCACCGTGCCGCCCACAATTGACATTGTTGAGCTTGTTGACATCCTTCTCTGGAATTAAAGGACACTACATGCAGAGTCAGTAAATGTCTGATCTAATTTATTCAGAAGGCAGGCCATCAAATCTCTCTGCATTGTAAAAATGATCATGCAGCAGACAACTTACAACATTACGATGTGTTTATGCAAAAGCTTTAACATTTTAAAAGCCCAAAAGCATTTCACAGAAGAATTATCAATCAAATTTGCAATGAAGACTCATAAGGGACAGATGACTGAAAACTGAATCAAAGAGGTCCATTTTAAGAAGGAACATGAAGGAGAGAGGTAGAGAGATTGAGGGATGGGATTCCATGGCTTAAGGGCTATCGATGTTTAATACCGTATAGTGAGAGAGAAGCTGTACAAATCGATTAAAGAGAATGTCAAACATGTTTCCTCATGAATTTAAATAAAAGGAGGAGTCTGAAATGTGCACAGCAAAACAACATCAAACTGAGTTACCAAACATTAATTTGGTAACAGCATTTATTATAAAAGCAAATAGTATGAAGGGCACAGATGAAATAACCTGCTACGAGATACACTTAAGGTAATATTCTTTGTGTAGTTTGAGTTAGATGTCACTCAACAAGATCAAATTGCAATTATATAACATCTTTCACATTGTAAAGTATCCCAAGATCCCAGGAAGACAAGTTGGGCCAATGTAAACTTCCAGACAGGAGATTGAGTGTTTGGAGGAAATGCTGGAATTCCACAGCAGATCAAGCTTTGATCATGGAGACTCAAATAGACTCGATGAGCTGAATTTACAATTAAAGTCATAGCCAGGTAGGTGGACAAGCTTGCCACTTGATGCCAGTCCCTCACGCCAATCCCAACCCTCAGATGTTTTTTTTTAAGAATTAGAATCCTTACTGTGTGGAAACAGGCCCCTCAGTCCAACAAGTCCACACTGACCCTCCGAAGAATAACCACCCAGACACGTTCCCTCACTCTATATTTTACTCCTGACTAATGCACCTAATCTGCACATCCCTGAACACTATGGGCAATTCATCATGGCCAATCCATCTAACCCGTACATCTTTGGACTGTGGGAGGAAACCAGAGCACCTGGAGCACACAGACATGGGGAGAATGTGCAACCTCCAAGCAGTCACCCGAGGCGGGAATTGAACCCAGGTCCTTGGCGCTGTGAGGCAGCAGTGCTAACCACTGAACCACAGTGCCACCCATTTTGGGAAGGCTTGGTCAGTTCATAAATGGTTGCCAGTCGACACATTGACAAATTTATGAATTTAGTGTAATCAAATGGCTACACTCCCAAACTGAATAAGATTTTCAGCCATCACACAAGTAACCATAGCTTGAACCATAGGGTTCAAGCCCCACCAGCTCCGAAGGTGTGTCACAACACATCAGTACAAGTTGATTAAAAGTAAATACAAGCAACACACCAAAGTTTCAAATATCCACATTTATATCCTGGGTTGAGTTTGGAAAAGATGGTGAGGGGAAATCTATCCTTGCATTGCAAAGAACTCTCTCCTCAGCATTCATAAAAGATGTGAGGATGTAACATGGACTGAAGGAATTGAATTGAGAATTTAACTAATTAATTCTTGACTGCTTAATCTGACTACAGCTAGGCATATTATGTAGTGTGAAGGCAGCTAGGCAAGCCACTGTTGAAGTTGTTAGCTTGATTTTTGTGAGAATAAAGGGGTTGATTCACTGCATTATAGAAAGTCTTCAAAAGGATTGAGGTAGTAAAATGAACAACAGACTGACCCAGGCCTGAGTTGGGTTGTAATTGCTGACATTTCCAAAGGGACCTATCATTACCAAGTTACTCGCAGGATTGATACCAATCAGAAAATCTTGAAACTTCAAAAAATTGAAAGAACTGCAGATGCTGGAAATCAGAAGCAAACCAGAAATTAGTGGAAAAATACTCAGCAGGTCTGGCAACATCTGTGGAGAGAAATCAGAGTTAATGTTTTAGGTCCAGTAACCCTTCTTCAGAACTCTGAATCTTGAAACATCCCTGATTTCTTGGAGCCATTAATGTGGTCAAGAGAGTGACAAGGCTAGAAGCAGCATGAAATGGCATCCATGTCATCGTTATCAATCACATTGAATATTTGGGACTCCTGTCATCATCGAAAAGGACATTTTAAAATTGTTCATTGGGACTTTGTCTCTGAAGTATGGCATTGCCTTTCACCACATAGAGCTAACCAATTGGAAGTAGTCAAACCATTGGGCCCACCATATCAATACTGTGGTTACAAGAGCAGGCCAGAGGCTAGGAATTATGAAGCAAGTGCTTGGTGTTGTGGTGCAATGAGAACAACCCCTCTTTCAATGTCAGTAAAACAAAAAAAAGATCATTGACTTCAGGAAGAAAGGAGGAGCACACACCCTTATCTACATCAATGCAGCTGAGATGGAGAGGGTTGAGAGCATCAAGTTCCTAGGGGTGATGATAACTGCCAACCTGTCCTGGATTTCCCACATAGATGTGACAGTCAAGAAGGCACAATAATGCCTCTTCTTCCTCAAACAGCTCAAGAATTTTGACATATCCATAAGGACCCCCACAACTTCTATAGATGCACCATTTGGGCGGCACGGTGGCACAGTGGTTAGCACTGCTGCCTCGCAGCGCCAGAGACCCGGGTTCAATTCCCGCCTCAGGCGACTGACTGTGTGGAGTTTGCACGTTCTCCCCGTGTCTGCGTGGGTTTCCTCCGGGTGGTCCGGTTTCCTCCCACCATCCAAAGATGTGCAGGTCAGGTGAATTGGCCATGCTAAATTGCCCGTAGTGTTAGGTAAGGGGTAAATGTAGGTGTATGGTTGGGTTACGCTTCGGCGGGTTGGTGTGGACTTGTTGGGCCGAAGGGCCTGTTTCCACACTGTAAAGTAATGTAATGTAAAGTAAAGTAATCTGAAAGGTAGATAATGGCCTGGTACAGCAACTACTTTGCCCAGGACCGTAAGAAACTCCAGAAGGTTGTGTGCACAGCCCAGGCCATCATGGAAGGCAACCTTCCACCCATTTACACTTCTTGTTGCTGCAGAAAGGCTGACAATTTCAACAACGAAGCCTCTCACCCCAGTAATGCTCTCTTCCAACCTCTTCCATCAGGCAGAAGATGGACATAAGCTTGAGCACATGCACCAACAGATTCAAGAACAGCTTCTTCCTTGTTGTTATTCTACTGATGAATGGACCTCTCTAAATACACGTAATATTAATCGTGCTGTGTGTACCTCCTGTGCAGCCATTACCCTGTATCCCTCGCTCTGGCTCAGCACCCTATGCTCTGTATGTCCTTGTTTTCTGTGATCTGCCTGTACTGCTTGCAAAACAAAGCTTTTCACTGTAGTTAGGTATATGTGACCGCAATAAATCAAATCATGTCATTTCCTGGCCCTGGAGGACTATTGGAAGAGTAGGACAAGTCTTAAACAAGGAATCAAGTGGGCTAAAAGGGGTCATGAAATAGCTTTAGCAAGCAGAAGTAAGGAGGATCCCAAAGCACTTTATTCTTATATCAGAAGCAAGCGGTAACTAGAGAAAGGATTGGTCCACTAAAAGATAACGAAGGAAGGCTGTGTGTCGAACTTGAGCGAATGGGTGAGATTCTGAATGATTACTTTGCATCAGTGTTCACTGAGGAAAGGAACATGATGAATATTGAGATTAGAGTTAGACGTTTGATTAGTCTGGATCACGTTGACATAAGTAGGGAAGATGTGTTGGGTAGGCTAGAGGTTATTAAGGTGGACAAATCCCCAGGGCTGGATTGGATCTATCCCAGATTGCTGAGGGAGACAAGAGAGAAAATAGCTGAGGTCCTGACAGATATCTTTGTGGCATCCTTAAACACAGGTGAGGTGCCGGAGAACTGGAGGGTTGCTCATGTTGTCTCCCTGTACAAGAAGGGTAGTAGGGGTATTCTGGGTAACTACAGACCAGTGAGCCTGACGTCAGTGGTGAGAAAGTTGCTGGAGAAGGTACTGAAGGATAGGATCTATTTACATTTAGAAAAGAATGGGATTATCGGTGATAGGCAATATGGTTTTGTACGCGGGGGGGGGGGGAATGGGATGGTGCTTTACCAACTTAATAGAGTTCTTCGAGGAAGTGACCAAGATGATAGATGAAGGAAGGGCTGTTGATGTCATATACTTGGATTTTAGTAAGGGATTGATAAGGTTCCCCATGGTAGAATAATGGAGAAAGTGAAGTCACATGGTGTGCAGAGTGTTATGGCTAGGTGGATAAAGAACTGGTTGAGCAACAGGAGACAGAGAGTAGTAGTTGAAGGGAGTTTCTTGAAATGGAGAAAGGTGACCAGTGGTGTTCCACAGGGGTCAGTGCTGGGGCCACTGTTGTTTGTAATATACATAAATGATCTGGAAGAGGGCACTGTTGGTATCATCAGCAAGTTTGCAGATAACACGAAGATTGGTGGAATAGCAGAAAGCATAAGGGACTGTCAGCGAATACAGGAGGATATAGATAGACTGGAGAGTTGAGCGGAAAAGTGGCAGATGGTTTTTAATCCAGACAAATGTGAGGTGATGCATTTAGGCAAGACTAATTCTCGAGTGAATTATACAATGAATGGAAGATCCTTGGGAAAAGTTGATGAGCAGAGAGATCTGGGAGTGCAGGTCCATTGTACCCTGAAGTTTGCGCACAGGTGGATAGAGTGGTTAAGAAGGCATATACTATGCTTGTCTTCATTGGACGGGGTGTTGAGTATAAGAGCGAGCAAGTCATGTTAAAATTGTACAAGACATTAGTTTGGCCACATTTAGAATACTGTGTCCAGTTCTGGTCACCATGTTACCAAAAGGATGTGGACGCTTTGGAGAGGGTGCAGAGATGGTTTACGAGGATGTTACCTGGTATAGAAGGTGCTAGCTATGAAGAGAGGTTGAGTAGGTTAGGTTTATTTTCATTAGAAAAAATGAGATTGAGGGGGGGACCCAATTGGGGTTTACAAAATCATGAAGGGTATAGACAGGGTGAATAGAGATAAGCTTTTTCCCAGGGTGCAGGATTCAATAACGAGAGGTCATGCTTTCAAGGTGAAAGGTGGAAAATTTAAGGGGGATACACACGGCAAGTACTTCACACAGAGGGTGGTGGGCACTTGAAAAGTGTTGCCCACAGCGGTAGTAGAGGCAGACACGGTAGATTCAGTTAAGGTGCGTGTGGACAGATGCGTGAGTAAGTGGGGAGCAGAGGGATACGGATGCTGAGGAATTGGGCGATAGGTTTAGACAGTTAATTTGGATCAGCACAGGCTTAGAGGGCCGAAGGGCCTATTCCTGGGCTGTAAATTTTCTTTGTGCTCTTTGTTCTTTCTTTGTTCCTGACTCCTCAAAGCCTGTCAATGATCTATAAGACACAAGTTAGGACCAGTTCAAGGTTCACTGAAATGTTAATGCTGTTTTCTCTTCTTAGATGCTTCCAATTACCCACTGAGATTCTCCAGCAGCTTCTATTTTTGTTTATTTCAGAAGTGTGATGGAATACTAAGTACTTCCCTATAGCTCCAAAAATGTTCAAGAACCCTGACACTATCCAGACCAAAGCAGTTCTCTTGATTGGCACAACGTTTACAAATGCATTCACTCCCTCCATCACTGGTGCGCATTAGCAGCAGTGTGTATTATGAAAAGGATACACTGCAAAAATTCATCCAGTCTCATTGGACAGCACTTTCCAAACCCACAATGTCTACTATCTAGAAGTGATGAGGAAGTGCCGGTGTTAGACTGGGGTGGACAAAGTTAAACTCAGTGTCTAGATTAGAGTGGTGCTGGAAAAGCACAGCAGGTCAGGCAGCATCCGAGGAGCAGGAAAATTGATGTTTCGGGCAACAGCCCTTCATCAGAAATTGAGTTAAAACTCACACAACACCAGGTTACAGTCCAACAGGTTTATTTGGAAGTACTAGCTTTCAGAGCTCTACTTCTTCATCAGGTAACTAGGAGCATGGCTCCGAAAGTTTGTACTTTTAAATAAACCTGTTGGACTGTAGCTTGGTGTTGCGTGAGTTTTAATTACTATCACAAAGGACGACAGCTGTTACAGGGAAGCGCCATCATCTGAAAATCAATTGCTCTTTTTGTGATTCCCACTGGCTCATCAGTTTCCAGGCAAAGAAATTTCCCCTCATCTCAGTCTAAAATTTTCCACTCCATATTCACCATTCTCTGCCTGAAGTGATTTCTCCTCATGAATGATGATGATGCTACAATGAATTGCCATCAGAAATGTCAGACTGGTTTTATTTGCTGAGCTGGAGTTGTTAGGTGTGATTCTGAGATATTTTACCTTTGTGGGGTGGGGCAGTGAGTGTGTTGGGTGATAACTAACGTGCCAACCCCCACTCCACATCGGCGAGATTACATAACCAATCATCTTGCCAAGAGTTGACACGTAGAGTGAGGATGAGTTTTTCATCCTCTCACAGCCCTCAAGACTGGTGTCCTGAGCTGCCAGAAGCTATCAGCCAATCAGGGGTCCTAAACTCCTCCAGTCGATGCCTACACTTCAGGGCATTCAGAAGTGAGACGTTATCATTTTTTACTGACTCGATGCTGAGGAGGGGTTATAGGGAGAAGGGTCTGGGAAGCTTTCCAAAGTTATCCTCTTGCATTATCTGTGGCTCTGATTCATAGAATCATGAAATCACACAGTGCGGAAGATGCCCTTCAGCCCATCTGGTATGTCCCAACAAGAAGACATCACCGTCTATACGAGTCTCGACTTCCTCCAACTTGGCCCAGATTGGAGTAACTGGAATTCCCTCAGCCCAATCAGAAATATATCAATGTTTCTTTCCTATTTTACAGCCAGTGGATTGGATATCTGGTGCACCAAGGCCTTTATGTGGGTATTAATTGTCCTTTTAAGTGCCTAAATTGCCGGCGAGTTGAAAAAGTCTTCAATGATTATGTTGGTCTAGCACTTAATTGCTGCTCCAAGGTCAACTGTCATGGGGAGGTCATGCCTGACAAATCTGTAGGAGTCCTTTGAGGAGGTAACAAGCTAGTCAGTCAAAGGAGAGTCAGTGGACAGACTGCTACACAAGAGGCAGCTAAAAAAGATGAGCCCATGGTGTTAGGTACGAAGCATTGGTATGGATAGATGATTGGCTGACTGGCAGAAGGCTGGGAATAGACTTAAAGCAGCCTTTTTCACAATGGCAGCCAGTGGCTGGTGGAGTTCTTCTGGGGTCCATGTTCAGACCACAATTCATGTTCGACATTAACGATCTGAAAGAAGGAGCTGAGGGAGATGTTGCTCAGTTTGCAGATGCCACAAGGATAGGTCAAGGGGACAGGTGGTATTGAAGTGAGGAGGCTGCAGAATGACCTGGACAGACTAGGAGAGTGGGAAAAGAAATGGCAGATGGAGATGCGGGCAAGTGTGAGGTTACGGACTTTGGTAAGAAGAATAGAGTATGGACTATTTTCTAAATGGGGAAAGGCTTTGGAAATCTGAAACAGAATAGGGTTTGGGAGTCCCAGATCAGCATTCTCTTAAGATTAGCATGTGGGTTCAGTTGACAGTTAGAGGGCAAATGCAATGTTAGCATTCATTTCAAGAGGACTAGAATACAAGACCATAGATAGAACATAGAACAGAGAACAATACAGCACAGAACAGGCCCTTCGGCCCACGATGTTGTGCCGAACATTTGTCCTAGCTTAAGCACCCATCCATGTACCTATCCAATTGCCGCTTAAAGGTCACCAATGATTCTGACTCTGCCACTCCCACAGGCAGCGCATTCCATGCCCCCACCACTCTCTGGGTAAAGAACCTACCCCTGACATCTCCCCTATACCTTCCACCCTTCACCTTAAATTTATGTCCCCTTGTAACACTCTGTTGTACCCGGGGAAAAAGTCTCTGACTGTCTA
>NC_057724.1:74749342-74785614 GCF_004010195.1 Chiloscyllium plagiosum | reverse complement strand
CATTCCACTGCCTGCGCTGCCATTACTCTACACCTCATCTCCAAAACAAGAACACTGAGTAGCTTACCTGTGGACTTTAAAGTTAGGTTAGAGGAGGAGGATGGGAGGGAGGCCCTACTTTGTAGGGCCTGGGGTCTAGAACACACCCACTCAAATAACAATCACTTACCTTCCTGACCAGCTCTGTGCTCCAACTTCACTTCCACCCAGCTCCCGCCGCTCTCTGTTGTGTAAAGACCGTTGGCGTCGAGGTAAGTTCTTAAATAACAATCACTTACCTTCCCTTAGATCACTTAGATGTGTTGCTGAGCATGTATAAGACTTTGGTCAGAATGCAGTTCAAATATTGTGACCAGTTTTGGACCCCTATCTATGGAAGGATGTGCTGGTCTTGGAGGTTTCTCGAGGAGGTTTACAAGAATGATCCTGAGGTTGAAAGGCTTGTCATATGAGGAGCAGTTGAAGACTCTGGGTTGATACTCAGTGGAGTTGAGATGGATGAGAGGGTTTTGATTGACATTTATGGAAACCTAGAAGCCTGGTTTGAGTGGAAATTGAGATGTTTCCATGAATAGCAGAGACTAGGACCTGAGGGCACAGCCTCAGAGTGAAGGGATGACCCTTTAGAACTGAGATAAGGAGAAATTTCTTCAGCCAGAGGGTGGTGACTCTGTGGAACTCATTGCTGCAGAGGGCTGTGAAGGGCAGGTGATTTAGTATATTTAAGACAGAGATAGATAAGTTCTTCATTAGTAAAGGGGATCAAGGGACATAGGGAGAGGGCAGGAGAATGGGAATGAGAAACATATCAGCCATGATTGAATAACAGAGCAGACTCAATGGGCTGAGTGGCCTTATTCTGGCTTTATATCTTATGGTCTTATCCCAATATTTCCCTTTGTCACCAGGAGTGGAAACCTGCTCCTCTTGAACACAGGGTGAAAGTGAGGACTGCAGATGCTGGAGATCAGAGCTGAAAAATGTGTTGCTGGAAAAGCGCAGCAGGTCAGGCAGCATCCAAGGAGCAGGACAATCGACGTTTCTGGCATAAGCCCTTCTTCAGGAATTCCTGAAAAAGGGCTTATGCCCGAAACATCGATTCTCCTGCTCCTTGGATGCTGCCTGACCTCCTCTTGAACACGGTTGCTCTTCAAAAGCAGAATGGTATGAAATAAAGCATCTCATGTTATCACCTCTGAATTGCTCATGTTTTCGAAAGGTGAAAACCTACTGTGTTAACTTGGTCTTCCCTCTGAATGACACCAATCCCACAGTGGTCCTAATGATTCTTTATGTCCTTCTGTAGTAATTTAGAAAGCCACTCAACTACATCGAAAGATCGAAAGAGCTGGTCATTGACTTCAGGAAGCAAGGTGGAGGACATGCCCCTGGAGCTGAGGTGGAGATGTTCGAGAATGTCAAGTTCATAGGAGTGACGATAACCAACAATCTGCTCTGGTCCACCCACATTGATGCAATGGTTAAGAAGGCATAACAATGTCGTTACTTCCCCAGGAGGCTAAGGAAATCCAGCATGTCCATAAAGACGCTTACTAATTTTTATAGATGCACCGTAGGAAGCATTCTGTCTGGTTGCAGCATAGCTTGGTATGGCAACTTCTCTTCCCAAGTCAATAAGAAACTACAGAGAGTTGTGAACACAGCCCAGACCATCACACAAGGCAATCTTCCATCCACTGACTCCATCTATACTTTTGCCTGACTCAAAAAGGCAGCCATGATAATCAAAGACACCTCCCACCCTGGTGTAAATCTCTTTCAAGCTTTTCTGTCAGGCAGTACATGCAAAAGCTTCAACACATCAACCAACATATTCAAGAACAGCTCCTTCCCTGTTTTTATTAGACTTCAGAATGGATCTCAAATTTTAAATTTAATGATGATCACACTCTTGGTGTATCTTCTCTGCAGCCGTAACGTTGTATTCCTCACTCTGTTCTATTACTCTCATGCACTTTGTATGGTACAATCTGCCTGGATTGCACACAAAACAAAACTTTTCACTATACCGAGGTACATGTGACAATAATAAATCCAATCAAATCAAAAACATAACAATGATTCAAGGGAAATTGAGGTGCTGACATTAGATCAATGCCTGAGACTGAATATTTTCTTCGAGGACCAGAAATCTACTTGGGAAACAAGTGTCCATTGGTGCAGAGAGTATGGAAATCAGCATTCAGCATTGCAGGAAGAACAAGCAACTGGGATACCTTGTCATCTTTGACACTGTAAATGGTGGAGCTGGCTGAGCCCTGATATTCAGATACCTGAGCATGTTCTGTGATCAGGGATGTACAACCCTACTCTGATAAACTACTGTTGGGTTTTAAACCAATTCACCTGACTCGGATGGGTGGTTCAAATTGATTCAGAAAAAGGTGGATGCAAGATGAAAACGAAATAGGAATTGTATCCATGCATTGATTTTGGAGATCAGTGGCAAAGCTAACACCTATTATCCATGAGAAAGTGGTGGTGAGTTGCCTGCTTAAATTGTTGTAGTCCATCTGATACACCTTGTATTGTTAGAAAATGATTCCAGGAATTTAATCCAGTGATAGTGAAGCAACACCGGTATATTCCCACTCCGTATGTTGACTGTATTGGGGAATATTTGTAGGTGACATACAAGCATCTGAGGTCATTACTTTGGATGATAGCCCTTTTGAAAGCTATTGCTTCATTGCAAATAACCATCGCTGGGGAGATCAGCATTTAGAGTCCTATAGTATGGAGACAGGCCCTTCAGCCCAAACTGGTCCATGCCAACCAAAATGTCTGTCCACGCCAACCAAAATGTCCATCCACGCTAACCCCATTTCCCTGCACTTGGCCATATCCTTCTAAGGAGGAGAAAGTGAGGTCTGCAGATGCTGGAGATCAAAGTTGAAACTTTATTGCTGGAACAGCACAGCAGGTCAGGCAGCATCCAGGGAACAGGAGATTCGACGTTTCGGGCACAGGCCCTTCTTCAGGAATGAGCAGAGAGTGTTCAGCAGGAGAAGATAAAAGGTAGGGAGGAGGGACTTGGAGGAGGGGCGTTGGAAATGTGATAGGTGGAAAGAGGTCAAGGTGAGGGTGATAGGTCGGAGTAGGATGGAGCTCTTTCCACCTATCACATTTCCAACGCCCCTCCTCCAAGTCCCTCCTCCCTACCTTTTATCTTCTCCTGCTGAACACTCTCTGCTCATTCCTGAAGAAGGGCCTGTGCCCGAAACGTCGAATCTCCTGTTCCCTGGATGCTGCCTGACCTGCTGTGCTGTTCCAGCAATAAAGTTTCAACTTTGATATCCAAATGAATCCAACAAGAACTGGACCAAGCATATGTGGTACTCATAATCTTCTTCATCCTAAGTATACGCATGATTTTACTACAACTGCTAAGTATTTCATCAGTAATATTTTCAGCAACATAACACAAAACATCGCAGATAAGAAAAACTGCAGCATATTAACATGCCAAATTTCCCCTAAAGTAAATGCATTAAAATTCCATCAAATTTGACAATATTGTTATGTATTTGGCTTTAAGGGGTTAACACGTAGGGGGTTCCATACAACAGCCAAGCAGGGTGAGATCAATAGTTGTGATGTTGAGAAGATATGCTCTTCTTCATTAGGGTAAATAAAACCACAGAAAGTAGACAAAATCAAACACAAAATATTGCTGAGGAAAGGAGTGAACAAAGACAGAAATGGGAACTATTTAAATGTAAATCTATGATTCGCTCCAGTAATAATATCTAACAATATTCAATATCTAGGATCATACCAAAAGAGTACTTTGAAGTATTAAAGGGATTTTCTGCTATCTAGTGATCTCTGAGGCATGAAGTTTCCCTTTCTTGATATGTGCAAGATCAAGACAAACACTAGGCATACAGTAACAGTGATATCACCGCAGGGAGTTGGCAGCCAATTACACTGAAGTATTCTCAAACAGCAAATCAGAAAGTAAAATGCAGTAAAATCTTCTACTCAATTAAAATTTCCACAGAGTAAATACAAATCATCAGTGATACACATGGGATTAAAGTAGCTGAAATATCATAACTTTTTTTTAAATTTGAAAAAAACATTATTGCCATAATAATGGCAAAAAAGCATCCCAGTGATATAACATTAGATTTCTATGAGTAACTATTGAGTTATTAAAATTAAATTGCATTTATATAGTAACTGTTATGGCCACAGAAAGATCCAAAATGCTTTACAGCCAATAAAGTACTTTGGAAGTACAGTCAGTGTTGACACATAGCAGGCAATTTACATGTAGCAAGCTCCCACAAAAAGAAATGCTGTACTAATTATTGAAAAAATATTGACTATGACACCTGGAACAACTTTCTCATCAGTGGTGAGGTTCTGGAACCCACGAGTTCAAAGGGTAATACAGGCAAAAACCATAATCACATTAAAACATGCGGTGGAACAGTCAATGGGTTTAGGAATCCATGGTCAAGGGGACGGTAGGAGGAGGTATCTGCGAGCTGGCGTTTGGCCTCAGCGGTGTAAAGGTCAGTGCGCCAAACTACTACTGCGCCTCCCTTGTCAGCTGGTTTGATGGTGAGGTTGGGGTTGGAACGGAGGGAGTGGAGGGCTGCGCGTTCCGAGGGTGAGAGGTTGGAGTGGGTGGGAGGGGTGTGGGAGTTCAGTTAGCGGTTAATATCGCGGCGGCAGTTTGCTATGAAGAGGTCGAGGGCAGGTAGGAGGCCAGCACGGGGTGAACCTTTTCTATCCATATATTTGTCCAAATACCTTTTAAGTGTTAATTATGTATCTACCTCGACCACTTCCACTGGCAGCTCATTCCCTATGCGCACCACCCTCTGTACAAAAACGTTGCCCCTCAGGTTCCCTTTTAGTCTTTCCCCTCTAACCTTAAACTGATGCCCTCTCGTCCTTGATTGCCCAACCCTGGGAAGAAGGCTGAGTGCATTCACCCTATCCACGCCTCTCATGATCTTATACATCTCTATAAGATCACCCCTCAGTCCCCTACTCTCTAAAGAAATATGTCCTGGCTTGTCCAACCTTTCCCTATAACTCAGTCCCTTGAGTCCTGGCAACACCCTTGTTGCCCATTTCTAACTGACCTGGAGCTGAGTTTCTTGATGGGTCATTTCAGAGGACAGTTAAGATTCAACCACATCTTTGTGGGTTTGGAGTCACGTATTGGCCAACCGCAGCCAGGGTGACAGATTTCTTTCATCAGGGGACATGAGCAAGTAGTTTTTACAACAATCAATAACAGTTTCATGCTCATTAGTACTGAGCCTAGCATTTAATTCCAGATTTGTAAATTGTTCAAATTCTACTTACTGTCTTGGTGAGGATTTTAAGCTGTATTCCCAGATTATTAACCAAGGTGTTTGGATTAATAACAGGAACATTATTGCAATACCATGTTCTTCATCACCAAATACGCACAAAATAGATGACAGTCGACAGCCTGTAGATATCTCTTCCATTTTAAGTCAAAGGAGGAAATAATGGTGATAGAAGTCAAAAGTCAAGTTATGGACTTGTGATCACCTGGTTTATACCACAGGTAGTTCTTCTATAAGGCAATGGTTGCGTTCATGTGCAACCCCGCATTGTAGAAAAATGCTCTTTAAGTGTTGACGATGTAATCACGTTACAGCCAACGCATGTTTTAAAAGTTTGAGCTTTAAAAACAGTGTCCCCAATTCATCAATTGTGTTACAGCAAATTTGCATTAACGAAAGGCACATTATAGCAAAACGACCTATATTGAGTAATGTTAATCATAGAATCATCCAGTCCCTACAGTGTGGAAACAGGCCATTTGGACCAACAAGTCCACACCGACCCTTCAAAGGGTAACCCATCCAGATCCATTTCCCTACCCTATTACCCTACATTACCCCTGACTAATGCACCTAATCTACACATCCCTGATGATGGAAGGAACTGGAGTATAAGTGGATGACCAGACTTTGATGGACATGTACATATCTAACATTAGTAATATTCTGTGACAACACGTAGCAAGAGGCTTCACTTATTTTGCTTTATTTAACTATTATTTTAAGCACAAGTTTACTAGAGAGCAAATAGGTTTTTGGATATGTTAATTATATCTTGTGTGCTCCGCATGGTTGCATAATTCCATTCTTAATAAGTCTTTCATAATGGCTGCGAATTTCTGTGAAAATATTTGCTGCTGCATATCTTCTCAATTACTGTCATATGGACAGGACTCATCATGAAGATTCTTTCAAAACAAATTATCATAGATATTTCTCTGCTTATTGCTGCAGCTCCAGCTTCTGATTTCACTGCTCCTGAGACTTTTTGCCTTGCAAGGCCAAGAGTGAGCTAGATGTTGAAACCATACAGGATCAAATCAAAATACGGTGGATGCTGAATATCTAAAAACAAGCCCAGAGAATCTGGAGACATTCTGCATGTCTGACAGCGTCTTTTATTCCAGTCATGCAACAAGTCTGTCGCTGGATGGGCCAACATTTATTGTCCATTTCTGGTTGCCTTAAGGAGGTGTCAGTGAACTGCCTTTTTGAACCATCGTAGATAGTAGACCATAAGATATAGGATTCTGGATCAGTGGTGCTGGAAGAGCACAGCAGTTCAGGCAGCATCCAACGTGCAGCGAAATCGACGTTTCGGGCAAAAGGAAGGGCTTTTGCCCGAAACGTTGATTTCGTTGCTCGTTGGATGCTGCCTGAACTGCTCTGCTCTTCCAGCACCACTGATCCAGAATCTGGTTTCCAGCATCTGCAGTCATTGTTTTTACCTCATAAGATATAGGAGCAGAATTAGGCTATTCAGCACATTGAGTCTGCTCTGCCATTTGATAATGGCTGATGTTTCTCAAGCCCTGTAACCTTTGATCCCCTTACTAATCAAGAACCTATCTCTCTCTGCCTCAAATACACTTAATGACTTAATGTCCATAGTCCTCTGTGATAATGAGTTCCACAGATTCACCACCATCTGGCTGAAGAAATTCTTCCTCATCTCAGTTCTAAAAGTCAACTCTTCATTACAAGGCTGTGCCCTCAGGTCCTATTCTCTCCTTTATTGGAAACATCTTCTGTACTTCCAGGCCTCTCAGGATTCTGTAAGTTTGAACTGAGATGCACTCATCCTTTTAAACTCCATTGAGTACAGACCCAGAGGTCTCAATTGCTTTTCATATGACAAGCCCTTCATCCCCGGGATCATTCTTGTAAATCTCCTCTGGATCCCCTTTAACACCAACAAATTGGTATGGTGGCTCAGTGGTTAGCACCGCTGCCTCACAGCACCGGGGTCCCAGGTTTGATTCCAGCCTCGGGTGTGGAGTTTGCACGTTCTCCCCGTGTGTTCATGGGTTTCCTCCGGGTGCTCTGGTTTCCTCCCCCAGTCCAAAGATGTGCAGGTCAGGTGAATTGGCCAGACTAAATTGTCCATATTGTTAGGTGCATTAGTCAGAGGGAAATGGGACTGGGTGGGTTACTCTTCGGAGGGTCGGTGTGGACTTGTTGGGCTGAAGAGCCTGTTTCCACAATGTAGGGAATCTAATTTAATCTAATCCTTTCTTAGACATGGGACCCAAAACTGCTCACAACATTCCAAATGCAGACTGACCAGATCATTCCTGGTGAAGGGCTTTTGCCTGAAACGTCGATTTTCCCTGATCCTCAGATGCTGCCTGACCTGCTGTGCTTTTCCAACGCTGCTCTCACCCTGACTCTGATCTCCAGCATCTGCAGTACCCACTTCTGCCTGCCTGACCAGACCCTTATGCAGTCTCAGCAGTACATCTCAACTCATCTATTCTAAGGGTTATCCCATGTTGACCAGTCTGACCCTGTGACTCACTGCACCAAGCATGACCTACAAGGTTTTCTACACTCACCTAACCATAAACGTGAAGTGGAAATGGAAAATAGCAGATCCACTCTTGGAGTTGTTGGAGTGAGAGATTGGCATGGTGGCTCAATGGTTAGCACTGCTGCCTCACAGCACGAGGGACCCAGGTTTGATTTCAGCCTCAGGTGACTGTCTGTGTGGAGTTTGCACATTGTCCCCAGTGTCTGCGTGGATTTCCTCACGTTTCCTCCCACAATCCAAAGATGCGCAGGTTTGGTGGATTGGCCATGTTAAATTGCCCATAGTGTTCAGGGATGTGTAGGCTAGAGGCATTAGTCAGGGGTAAATATCGGATAATAGGGTAGGGGAATGGGTCTGGGTGGATTACTCTTTGGATGGTCAGTATGGACTTGTTGGGCCGAAGGGCCTGTTTCCACACTATAGAGATTCTATGATTCTAAGATCTCAAAGGCTGCACAAGGCCGTGGAACTGATGCCCTCTCACCTTGAACTATAAGCATTCACCAGTATACTCTGACATGCAATGCTGCCTTTCATTACTAGTTTGAGGATGAAAGAACAAAATCCTCTCTACAATGACAAATCCCATGGGAGGGATCCATTTAAGATGAGGAAAGGTTTTAATCAGAGTCAGAAAGGACAAAGTATTTCCTTCAGTGTGGGAGCCAGAACTCTCAACAACATCTTTGAAGGACCATTGCTCTGGGGAGAAATACTATTATTGTCTGAAGGATGATAATCAAGATGACAATCTCCTGATGAAGGAGCAGCACTCCAAAAGCTAGTTGCTTCCAATTAAACCTGTTGGATTATAACCTGGTGTTGTGTGATTTTTAACTTTGGACATCCTAGTCCAACACCGGCATCTCCAAATCATGTTATTGTCTGTATTATGTCAAAAAAGAGATCACACTTTGGAAAGAAAAGTAAGATTCCTGAAGTATGGCATTTTGTTTTTCAAAGGTTTGGGATAACTTTGAACACAAATCTAGGAGGAGAAAAGGAACTGGATTACCATGTTTGTGTGACACATCAGGCAGATTCTCCTTTTCAAGTAAAGGTGCTGTATTTAGATGCAGCATCAACAAATGGCATCAGTTAATCCTGTCATCCAATGTAAGTCTATCTTTCTCATTTAATGTGACTTCTCCTTTTTTTGCTGGAGCATTTCACAGTAATATGTTTTCTTCCTTGGAGCAACAGTGTGAATATTTCATTATAATTACCAGTGGAGGAAACAAAATTACCAACTGTGTCACTAGTTTTTGTAAAAAAAATCACAAAACATCTGTTTTGTAAATATATTTCCTTATTGACGACCTAAATCTATAACTGTTGCTTTCCTTAATGTTTATATAAGGGAAAACAAATGACGAAGTTGACAATCTAAGTTTCAAATTATTTGAAGTTGCTTCCTTTAAATTGAGGTACATTCATCAAATAAAATATTTCTGACAACTTGACCACAGTCATTTCAGAAAATATTTATCATTTCAAAAATCACATTTTACTGGAGATTGGGTGCAGGGTTGGAGCATACGAGATGGTTACTGTGTTATTAGCAAAGGAATGCTACACATCCCCATATGTCAATTTGCTTTGCAATATCATACTGTTAAGCTTGCTTATTTTCAATTGGTTTGATCAGAGCTCAGAGGAACGTCTTGCCAGCATTTTTTTAAAACACATTTAACCATTACTTTTTCTCAACATTTTGAAACTTCAAATTTATTTCAGGCTAGTGGCATCTTTGTGAAATGCAACAATGCGATTCTGACAGAATGCCACACTGTCAGTGGTGTGTTTTTTTTTCACATGAGCTATTAAACCAAGATTCCATTTATTATTTCTAATGGTGTTAAAAGATCATCTGAGACTGATTAAGGCCACTCATCCACGATGAGTTCTCCTGGATTCACCAGGTTGCTTTTTGAGATGATGAATTTACCCATCGGAAGATTAGGTTAGTCCTATATTTGTTGATTCTGGATTAGTGGTGCTTGAAGAGCACAGCAGTTCAGGCAGCATCCAAGGAGCAGCGAAATCGACGTTTCGGGCAAAAGCCCTTCTGTCCAAAGCACTATTTCGTTGTGTTTTCTCATGTGACTGTCAATGGCCAAAACTTCATCTTTTGACATACTTTGTCGGGTTGCTGACAATGTGACATATGAACATAAGAATATGAGAAGTGGAAGCTGGAGAAGCCAATTTAGCCTCTCAAGTCTTCTCCGTCATTTAATTTGATCATAGGTAATCTCACCTTGGCCTGAACTCCAGTTATCTACTTGCTCTCTACAACTTTTTAACTCATTGTTAATTAAAGACTTGTCGATGTCCTTCTTAAATTTCTTCATTGTCCCAAAGTCTATTGTACTCTGGGGTACAGAAATGCACAGAGAGAAGTACTTTCTCCACATCTCTATTTAAAATCTCTGCTCCTTACTCTAAAATAATAAGCTCTCATTCTAGATTGCTCCACAAGCGGAAATGTCCTCTCTATGTATCTTTTGTCAATCCCCTTTAGTGTCATTTTTGCCTTCATTAGATCTCCTCTCGTTCTTCTTATCTGGAGTGAGTATTGGCCTAGATTGCTCAATCTCTCCACATAAAACAAACCTTTCACGTCTGGAACTAATGTATGGAATGAGCTGTCAGAGGAGGTCATGGAGGCTGCTACAATTATAATATTTAAAAGGCAGCTGGATGGGTATATGAAGAGGAAGGGTTTAGACTAGATTAGGATATCTGGTTGACGTGGACAAGTTGGACTAAAGGGTCCGTTTCCAAGCGATATATCTCTATGACTCTAGCATTCTATGACTAATCTAGCAAACCTTCTCTGAACCAATTCAAATGCAAAGATCTCACATACAGTTAGTGACAGGATCCTGAACAGCATTAATTTACAGAGGGATCTTGGGGTTCAAGTCCATAGCTCCCTGAAAGTGGCCATGCAAGTGAATAGGGTGGTTAGGAAGGCAAATGGCATGCTTGCCTTTATTGATCAGGGAATTAAGTACACCAGTCAGGATGTCATGTTGCAGCTTTATAAAAATTGATTGAGCCACATTTCGAGTACTGCATTCAGTTCTGGTTACCACATTACAGGAGGACGTGGAAGCTTTGGAGAAGGTGCAGAGGACGCTTCCCAGGATGGTGCCTGGATTATAAGGTATGAGCTATAAGGAGAGGCTAGAAACACTTGGGTAGTTTCTCTGAATGGCAGAGGCTGAGGGAAGATTTGATCAAAGTCGATAAAATTATGAGGTGCAGAGATAAGGTTGATGGTCAGAATCTTTTCCCCAGACTTGAAATGTTTAAAACTAGGGGTATGCATTTAAGGTTAGAGAGGGAAAGTTCAAAGGAAATGTGAGGGGCAAGTATTTTACACAGAGAATGGGAGGAGGCTGGAATTTGCTGCCAGGAGTGATTTTGGAGGCAGATATGGTAGGTCTGTTTAAGAGACTTTTAGGTAATGGGTCCTAGTATCCCCGCCTAATGGATACAACTTCCCAGCGACACCCTTTCTAAGTCATCTTGTAAGTTTCTATTAGACCTCCCCTCAACCTTCTAAACTCCAATGAATACAATCTCAGGATCATCAGCCAATCATCGTATGTCAGGCTTGCTATTCCAGGGATCATCCATGTGAATCTCTGCTGGAGAGAAAGTTGAAATATTTCCTTGATTGGATCCTGTAGAACATAGAACAGTATAGCACAGGAACAGGGCTGTTGGCCCATAATGTTGTGTCGAACATGATGCCAAATTAAACTAATCCCTTCTGCTTGCCCTCGGTTCATATCCCGCCTACCTGAGGTGTGGAGCCCAAAATTGGACACAGTATTCCAAATGGGGCCTAACTAGAACTTCTTAAAGTCTCAGAAGCACATCACTGCTTTTATATTCCAACTCTCTTGAGATAAATGTCAACATTACATTTGCTTTGTTAATCACAGACTCAACCTGTAAATCATCCTTTTGAGAATCCTGGACTAGCAGTCCCCGATCCCTTTGTACTTTGGCTTTATGAATGTTCTCACCGTTCAAAAAATGTCCATGCTGTATTCTTTTTTCCAAAGTGCAAGACCTGACATTTGCTCACTTTGAATTTCATCAGCCATTCCCTGGACCACTCTCCTCAACTGTCTAAGTCTTTCTGCAGTCTTCCTACCTCCTCAGTACTGCCTGCCCATCCGCCTAACTTCGTATAATTGGCGAACTTCGATAAAATGCCCCTGTCCCTTCATCCAGATCATTAAGGTATAAAGTGAATAGCTATGGCCTCAACACCAACCTCTGCCGGACCCCACTTGTCACCAGCTGCCATTCTGAAAAAAATTTTTTTATCCCAACTCTCTACCTTCTGTCAGACAGCCAATCCCCAATCCATGCCTGTAGCTCACCTCGAACACCACGGGTCCTCACCTTACTCAGCAGCCTCCCGTGAGGCGCCTTATCAAATGCCTTTTGGAAGTCTAGGGAGATAACATCCACTGGGTTTCCCTGGTCTAACCTACTTGTGACCTCTTCAAAGAATTCTAACAGGTTAGTCAGGCATGACCTCCCCTTACTAAATCAATGCTGATTTGTTCTAATCCAACCCTGCACTTCCAAGAATTTAGATGTCTCATCCTTAATGATGGATTCTAAAATTTTACCGACAACCGAGGTTAGGCTAATCAGCCTATAATTTTCCATCTTCTGTCTTGATCCTTTCTTGAACAAGGGGGTTACAACAACATCTGGGACTTCCCCTGACTCCAGTGATTTTTGAAAGGTCACAGTCAATGCCTCATTATCTTCTCAGCTAACTCCCTCAGAACTCTAGAATGTAGCCTATTGGGGCCAGGAGATTTATCAATTTTTAGACCTTTTAGCTTTTCTAGCACTTTCTCTTTTGTAATGACTACCATACTCAACTCTTCCCCCTAAATTTCCTTAATTATTGGGATATTATTCATGTATTCTATTGTGAAGACTGACATAAAGTACTTATTAAGTTCTTCAGCTATTTCCTTATCTCCCAGCACCAGCCTTCCTGCATCAGTTTGGAGCAGACCAATGTGTACTTTTGCCTCTCGTTACTTATGTATTGAAAGAAACTTTTATATCATTTCTATTATTATTAACTAGCTTACCTTTATATTTGATCCTCTCCTTTCTTATTTCTCTCATTGGTATCCTCTGTTTGCTTTTGTAGTCTTCCCAATCTTCTGATTTCCCAGTGCACTTGGCCACTTTATAGGCTCTCTCTTTTTCTTTGATACATTTCCTGACTTCCTTTGTCAGCCATGGCTGTCTAACCCCTCCCCAGATAATCTTTCTTTTCTTTGGGATGAAGCTCTGTACTGTGTCCTCAGTTATACCCAGAAACTCCTGCCATTCTTGCTTTACTACCTTCCCCACTAGACTCTGCTTCCAATCGATTTTTATCTGTTCCTCTCTCATGCCCCTGTAATTACCATTATTTAACCCTAAAAGCATTCTCTCTTTCAAACTGCAGAATGAACTCCAACATATTATGATCACTGTCTCCTAAGTGTTCCCTTACTTTTATAAAGTCAGGTTCGTTACATAGAACTAAGTCCAGAATAGCCGGCTCCCCTGTGGGCTCCATCGCAAGCTGTTCCAAAAAGCCATCCTGTAAATTCCCTTTCTTTGGATCCACCAACAACATTATTCACCCAGTCTACCTGCATATTGAAGTCCCCCATGATCACCATGCCCTTGCCTTTCTGACGTGCCCTACCTATTTCCTGGTACATCTTGTGTCCCTAGTCCTGACCACTGCTGGGAGGTCTGCATATAATTCCCAGAATGTTTTATTGCCGTTGTGGTTCCTCAACTCAATCCACACAGCTTCCACATCATCTGAATCTTTGTCATTAAGTGCCATAGATTTAATCTCATTCAGAACTAACAAGGCAACCCCCCCTCTTCTGCCCGTCTCCTTGTCTTTTCGATAAGTTGTGAATTCTTGGATGTTTAACTGCCAGTGCTGAACTCCCTGCAACCACGTCTCTGTGATACCTACCACATCATGATCATTCATAATGATTTGTACTGTTAATTCATCTGTTTTGTTACAAATACAATGAGCATTTAGATAAAGTGCCTTAGTGCTAATTTTCTCATCCTCATGATTTCCAACATCTCTAGTAATATGTCCGAAGTTATTATTCCTTTTTTGCTTCATTCCTAGCCTGCCTTGGAATCCTGCAGACATATTAACCTGCTGCTTATCTTTCTACTTCACTCCATACTCCTTGTTGCTTTCCCTTTCCCTTTCCCCAAACTCACAAGTTTAAAGTCCTAGTGACCACCCTATTTGTCCTTTTCACCAGAACACTGGATCCAGATCGGTTCAGGTGGAGACCGTCCCCATGGGACAGATCCCTCTGGTTCCAAAGCAGATGCCAATAATGGCAAAGAATGTACATCCATTATCAAGACTGGCTCGGTCGCACCAGTACTGACTGAGCTAGATAAGTCCTTCATGACACAGCTGAAATACTGTGTCTATGGCAACGGGTGAAGGAACCAACAAGAGCAGAAATCAACATTATCTCATTCTCATGAACTTACCTTGGCAAATGTTCATGATAGCACCAGAAGGAGTGACCATTGCATAGTCTTTGTGGAGTTGAAATCTGAGCTTCAAATTGAGGATGTTCGCTAATTCTTGTGTAATGTTCAGTGTAATTTGCAATTTTTCAGAAGGTGAACCAGTCTGTGTTCACATACAGCATCCAGGCGTGGGCTGATACGTGGCAAATAACATTCACACCATATACATGTCAGATCATCACCTGAAGAGCAGAAAATCTAACTATCAACATCTTTTCCATGGCATTACCATTGGTGAAATCCCCCTATCCTGAGGGTTTCCATTGAAATTTTTTTAAAAAGGATATGATTTTTTTGCAGAGGGATGTGGAATGAACTGTTAGAGGAAATGATGGATGCAGGTACAGTTACAACATTTAAAAGACATTTGGATAAGTACACAAATAGGAAAGGTTTGGAGAGGAAGGACCAAAAACAGGCAGGTGGGACTAGTTTAGTTTAAGAACATGGTTGGCATGGACTAATTTGACCACAGGGTCTGTTTCTATGTTGTATGACTGTATGCCAAGAATCTGCATTGGACCAGCCATATAGATACCGTGGCTCCAAGACTAAGTCAGTATCTAGAAAGTCCACAGTACGTACCTCACCTCCTGACTTCTCAAAGCCTATCCACCATGTACAAGACACAATTCAGGAGTGCAATGGGACAGTCCCCACTTCTCTGGATGGGTACATCTACAACAACACTTCAGAAGGTTAACACCATCCAAAATAAAGGATCCCTCTTTATCAAACACAATCCATCACCTCAAACTTCTCTCCCTCTACACCGACTCACAGCAACTCACCAAGACTCCTTCAACAACACTTTCCAAACCCACAACCACTACCATCTAGAAGGGCATAATTCATAGGAACATTACCTCCTGAAATATCCCTTCAAAACCAAATACTATCCACACTCAGAAACATAACACCATTTTTTCACTGTATCTGAGAATGAATCATGGAACTCCCTCACTAATGGCATTGTAGGACGATCTACAGCACATGGACTGCAGCTCTTTCCCACCTCCTCAAGGGCAACTAGGGATGGGCCCAGCCAGTGAAGCCTATATCTCATGAATTCATTAAAAATCTGTTCAGAATGCTATGATATTTATACACATAGTCTGAGTTCTGTGCTTCTATATTGGTGTACATTTCATACACAGAACTGATTGACTGAAGACAGTAGACTGAACTTAACTGGATTGCTCAAGATGAGGTGAGAACCTTTATTCTGGAACACGTAGATGTCTGGTGTTGACACAGTCTTAACAGGACAGTACCCATGTGCTTTGGAATCTGTTTAATTAAGATTGCCTCAGTCTGTTGCTGCAATCTTTGATCAGTAGTTATTCTTTCAGAAATCACTTCAGTGCCTAAAGTTCTCAGGTAATAAAATCAGATGATGATAGCTTGAATATCAATAGTTCATGTTCATTATCATTATTACTGTTCTGTTCCTGCGAATGCGGTCTTCTTAAAAAATGTAGACAAAGGTTGCACTCCTGTATTGAAATGTCTTGAAGGAAATATCAGGAAAATGGATGAATGAGATGTATCCATTACAGCACAGGAGAAGACCCTTTGGCCCATCATGCCTGAACCTGTCAAAAACAAACATCCAACATCCTATTAGTCTCTACTGCTCTATACTGGTCCCACTCATCTTGTATCTTTCAAACCGAAGCTTCAGAATGGCCAGTGCATTCAGTTATCTCTGTTTTCCCTTTTGGATGGCCAAGGATTGACTAGAGTCAAACATTTGCTTTTTATTAGAGGATTAGTGTTACATGTACTCATTGAGATTGAGATTGTAACAAATTCTGGATTGCAGAAACCATTGCAATACTTTTCAAATTTCCAGACGCCTCCTTCACCCAAACTCTAGCCAAGATTTCACTCCAACATTGCTGTTGAATTGAATTAGCTTCATAGTCACATACACTTGCTTGAATACACTGAAAAGTTTACAAGTCAACCCTTACAAATCCACCTTAGCTACAAAGGTACCCAGGCATGGATTCTTGAGATTCTTGTAGCTATAAGACTATAATACCATAAGATATAGGCACAAAATTAGGCCTTTCTGCTCATTGAGTCCGTCTTGCATTCGATTAAGACTGATACGTTTCTCAATCCCATTCTCATGCCTTCTCCCTTACCTTTGATCCCCTTACTAACTAGCTTGCTGACTCTGAAACCCGACAAACCTCAACATCTATGTCATTGCTTGTTGTTTTGTGTTGCATTGAATCGTGATGCTGTTTTAGGGTCAACCAAGCACAACGAATCCATGACACCAACCTAACAACATTCTATCTCTAATTTAGTGTGTTGAAGTGAATTCAAATATATATATATTCAACACACATTTAGCTGAGTTAGTAAACTATAATTAACATGTATCCACGTGATGTACTCTTCATTGATATCGCAGTCTTGAGCTCTAAATTTTAACTCTAGACATAAATGAATTATTGTAATATAACAATTTTCCTTCTTATTTTGGAACTATCTCAGGGAGCATTTTGTTCCGATTACCTGTGCTTCCTTAGTGCACAGATAAAGCAAAAATTCCTCCATGCTTTGCACTTTGAAGAATCCAATACATTTTCCATTATTTTGCCAACAACAACACTATTGGGAATGCTTAATTGGGAGATCAGAGGAAACAGAACTTGAATTCTGTGCAAATGATTTAATGTTGACTCTTTGGCAGCAATGAGGTGTCTGGGTAATGGAAACATATTAGAATGTTACAAGGAATGCATGTTCCAAATTTTGAACTGCTCGGTCTCTTGGATGGTCAGAGTATTTACTCTCAGCCTGCAGGGTCTGAATGTCATCACCATGGTCTAACTACAATTTTAACTCGAAAGCTTGGCTGAACAAGTGACTGGCTACGTTACCTTTCAGATTGAGAATAGCCAGCAAAGGCAGTAGGAGTAGACTTTAGAGAGAAATCAGGAGGTCAAAAAGGGGACAGGAGTTAGCTTTGGGAAATATGGTTGAGAAGAATCTGAAGAGGTTCTCCAAATACATTAATGGCAAAAATATAACTAAAGATAGAATAGAACCCTTTAAAGATCAACAAGGCTATCTATATATGTGGAGATGGGTGAGATTCTAAATTAGTATTTTGTGTTAGTGTTTGCTGTGAAGAAGAAATGGAAGATAGAGAAGTCAGGGAAATAAAAGTGATATCTTGAAAAGTGTTGATTTACAGAAGAGGAGGTGCTGGAGGTCTTAAGGTGCATACAGGTGGATAAATCCTTAGAACATGATCAGGTGTATTCCACAACTTTGTGGGAAGCTAGGAAAGAGATTATTGGGCCTCTTGCTGACATATTTGTATCATCAATAGTCACGGGTGAGGTGCCAGAAGACTGGAGGTTGACTGATGTGGTGCCACTATTTAAAAACGGTGATAAGGAGAAGCCGGGAGCTATAGACCAGTGAGCCTGACATTGGTAGCGGGCAAGTTATTGGAGGTGACTTTGAGGGACAGGATTTACATGTATTTGGAAAGGCAAGGACTGATTAGGGACAGTCAATGCAGCTTTGTGCGTGGGAAATCATGTCTCACTAACTTGATTGAGTTTATTGAAGAAGTGACAAAAAGGATTGATGAAGGCAGAGTGATACACATTGTCTATATGGACTTCAGCAAGGCATTCAACAAGGTTCCACACAATTGACCAATTAGATCAAGTGGAATCCGGTGTGGAGGGGGGTGAACAAAGAGATCTAGAGATGCTGATGCATTGTTCCTTGAAAGAGAAGTTGCAGGAAGATAGTGAAGAATGCATTTGATATGCTTCAAGAGTGTGGTGCTGGAAAAGCACAGCATGTCAGGCAGCATCCGAGAGACAGGAGAGCCGATGTTTCAGGCATAAACCCTTCATCAGGAATACTTGCGTTCATTGGTCTGTGCATTGAGTAGAGGAGATGGGAGGTCATGTTATGATTGTACAGGACACTGTTTAGGCCACTTTTGAAATACTGCACTCAGTTCTGGGCTTCCTGCTTTAGGAAAGATGGTGTTAAACTTGAAAGGGTTCAGAAAACATTTACAAGGATGTTGCTGAGATTGGAAGGTTTGAGCTGCAGGGAGAGGCTGGATAGACTGGGGCTTTTTTTCTGGGACATCAAAGGTTGAGGGGTGACCTGATACAGGTTCTTAAAATCATGAGGGGCATGGATAGGGTAAACAGCTAAGGTCCTTTTTCAATGGTAAGAGAGTCCAAAACTAGAGGACATAGATTAGGAAAGAGAGGAAAGATTTAAAAAGGACACGAGGGGCAATGTTTTCATGCAGAGAGTGGTGTCTGCATGGAACAAGCTGCCAAAAGAGCTGGTGGAGGCTGGTACAATTACTACATTTAAAAAAACATCTGGATGAATTCATGAATAAGAAGGGTTTAGAAAGATATGTGTCAAAAACTGGCAAATGGGACTAGGTCAATCTTGGATATCTGGATGAATGGATGAGTTGGACCAAAGGCTCCATTTCCATGCTGTATTACTCTATGACTCCATGCCATCACTAAAAGAAATCTGAACAGCTACAATTCCTTGTTCTGAAATTAGGCTGGCCTTATTTAAACAATGACCACGAGGCAAAATATTATAAGTGTAAGTTCTGGAATAATGGGTCAATTCCACTCATCTCACGATGCACCAGTCCTCAGTTTATTGTTCCTCTAGAGTCTTGTGAAGGGTATTGCAAACAGATGATCTTCTCATTCTCACTTTCACTGTTAGACATCTTTGCCTCCCATTCTCTCCCTCCAATGAATCTTGTGATGTGTTTGCGCAGGAGACAACTATTTTCTCCTCAATCATAACACACGTCTGAGGATTCTGGCAAATATTTTCAACTCAACGAGCATCTGCAAGCAGATTACCTAATTATTATCACATTGATGCTTGGGAACTTATTTTATTCAGAGCTGGAAATGTGTTGCTGGAAAAGCGCAGCAGGTCAGGCAACATCCAGGGAACAGGAGAATCGACGTTTCGGGCATAAGCCCTTCTTCAGCCCTGAAGAAGGGCTTATGCCCGAAACATCGATTCTCCTGTTCCCTGGATGCTGCCTGACCTGCTGCGCTTTTCCAGCAACACATTTCCAGCTCTGATCTCCAGCATCTGCAGACCTCACTTTCTCCTCAACTTATTTTATTCAATCTGGTTTCTGCAGTTCTTACATTGCAACAGTGACTAAGCTTTGAATAATCCTTAGTTGGCTGTAAACAGCTTTGAGACATCGTTCCATGGATGCATAAATGCGAAATAGTCATGATTTGGAGATGCCGGTGTTGGACTAGGGTGTACAAAGTTAAAAATCACACAACACCAGGTTATAGTCCAACAAGTTTCATTGGAAGCACTAGCTTTCGGAGAGCCACTCCTTTATCAGGTTGTTGTGGAGTACACAATTGTAAGACACAGAACTTATAGCAAAACTTTTGCTATAAATTCTGTGTCTTACAATTGTGTTTTCCACAACCACCTGATGAAGGAGCGGCGTCCGAAAGCTAGTGCTTCCAATGAAACATGTTGGACTTTAACCTGGTGTTGTGTGATTTTTAAATAAATGCAAAATAGTTTGTTGTTTTTCATTTGTTTTATCTTTTCCTTCCCTTCTTTTCTTTGAGACAGGTTGACAAATCTTCCTGCATTTAATCCATTCTATTAAAATGTGAAAAATAAGCATTTAATCTTAGAAAAAAGTTAGCAATGGGATGTGGCAGCATTTCAAAGTCCTGACTAGACCATCTGCGCTAATGTTGAAGGACAGATAGTGATAATGCCTGAAGCTTAAACACACTTGCCAATCATGTTGGATCACTTGAATTTGTCTTCATCTCTTTTTTGGCATGAGTTTTAACATGTCATTGATCTCCCGGAGGAGACTGACGACTTGTCAGAATGTCAGCAGGAATCTAATGGTTTTGAAATTAAAGTGTTTAGTGACTTATATAGAATTTGCATTTAAATTCAACACATACATGTCATTGACAATGGTTATAGATAAAGCTTACACTTACCTGGTGAAAGAAAGGCTGTTAGCAACTTGTTATAAAGCATTTCCCTCAACTGCAAAATGTCTGAGATCAGGTTGTGTGCCGAATGCTTATGTTTATTATAGAGAACACTCCACCCTGTCTGAGATTTGATGGACCAGTGCTGTACTTGAATCTTCAGAAAGGGCACAAAGTATCACTTAGTCCTTTACAACATAAACCTTTGAATAGGAATTGTGATGGATAGCTCTGACATTTTTAGCATTTTGAAAGTTGTGCCTGAAATAACGAGGGCTTAGCTTTCAATTTAGAAGCAAAAACAGAAGTTGCTGGAAAATCTCAGCAGGTCTGTGAAGAGAAATCAGAGTTAACGTATCGGGTCCGGTGACCCTTCCTTCGAGCTTTCCTGTTATGAGGAAGGGTCACCAGACCTGAAATGCGAACTTTGATGTCTCTCTACCGATGCTGCCAGACCTGCTGAGCTTTTCCAGCAACTTCTGTTTTTGTTTCTTATTTACCGCATCCACATTTTTTCAGTTTCCTTCAAATAAGACTCTAGCCATCTGTTATGAAACTAGGAAGCTCTTCTTCATGCACAGGAGGGGGGAAATCTGAAGCTCCCTCCCTCAGAAATTACTGGGGAACCACCAAAGCCTTTGTTATTTGTCAAGGACACCTGGAGGTTATACATCAAAGGGGACTAAATGGGATTAAACCACTGATTGCCCATAATCCAAATTGAAAGCTGGTATCGATTAAAATGTCTCCTCCATTGCTGTGTAGTGGGATCTTGCTGTGCATGAATGGAATGTTTCTTCTCCCCTCATTATCTACTCCCCTCATTATGTCACTGGCTACAAACACAAAATGCTGGAGAAACTCAGCAGTCCTGAAGAAGAGTCATTTTGGACTCAAAATGCGGTCTCTGTTTCTCTCTCTACAGGTGCTGCCAGACCAGCTGAGTTTCTCCAACATTCTCAGAGTCTGTTTCAGATCTCCAGCAGCTGCAGCATTTTGCCTTTTGTTAAGTGCTTTTGGACATCCTAATGTTATAAAAATTGCCATAGAATTGCAAGTCTTTTTTGTTCATCCTGCCTGCTATTCAGGCTATCAGAAAATAATCTTAGTTTAAAATAGGTAGAAGTTTCATTAAGGCCTGGTATAAAGCAACAGAAGGGGATATACCTGACAGAGTGAGCTCCCAATTCTCATGGTAGCAATGATTTATGTATGAATCACTAATGAGATACCTGTCAAGGTGTGATTAGATTTTGCTTTGATTTCTGGGCTGTATTTGCTGTGCGTTTTGATTGATGCAATCAAAATGTGGATCATGGGAATTCCTCCATACTTTCCTCCGTTTTAGAAGGAGGAAGAGAATTGTGCACAGTATAAGGAACATGCCCTTTTGTTCTGTGTGTCTTTTTTTTAAATAACTCAGGACTGAAATGAGAAAGATCTATTTTGAATCTAGTGTTTGAAAGAGCGGCTGTAACCTGGTATCCATA
The DNA here is from genome assembly GCF_004010195.1 of Chiloscyllium plagiosum. Classification (NCBI taxonomy): domain Eukaryota; kingdom Metazoa; phylum Chordata; class Chondrichthyes; order Orectolobiformes; family Hemiscylliidae; genus Chiloscyllium; species Chiloscyllium plagiosum. Next base: position 74,763,572 of record NC_057724.1, on the reverse strand, counting down.
ATAGACATCTTGTGAGCAACTGTTTGAACAAGCAATAATTGAAGTATGAGTTACAGATGATTTGGAGACTAGATGGTGTACAGATGCAGTTTTTGCTGACAATAAGAAGTTGAATGATCTATGGATTAGTGCCTTTTTATCAATGATTGGCATATTGCCTGCTCCTGGTGTAATTGATAATCATTTCAGAGACAGAGGGTAGTATTGAGTTCTTCCCCAGCTTATGAGTGGTTTCTCTGTTCTCTGCAGGCAAGCTATATTTTTGCCTGGACAAAAACAATTTATCTTTCCTGCATTCGTTGCTGTAAGCTGTAACTTTTAACTGATGTCTTTTTTTTATAAGGGAATGAACCAAATTATGTTTCTCAACATTCTATGGAAGCATCTGGCGAAAGAAAAGTGGAAAACAATGTTCTGGCAGTGGGAAAATGATAAAGATCACCTCAATGACAGAATTTGGCCACAGAGACCACTGAACTGCCTCCCCAGTCTTCCTCTGCCAATCACCTACTTTCCCTAAATTTAAATCAAAATACTGTGGACGCTGGAACTCTGAAACAAACACAGGAAATGCTGGAGAAACTAATCAGGTCTGGTAGCATTTGTGGAGAGACAAAGTGTTCATGTTTTGAGTGCAGTGTGACTCTTCTTCAGAATTGCCAGTCTCAAAATGTTGAAGCTATTTTCCCATTCTGTGTGTCTGTCTCCATTAGGGTAAAGGGGAGTTTATAAGGAGATTAGAGGTTTAATTGGCAGTAACATATACAGTTTATTACTATTTGCCTACAGATGGAAACACAAACTGCACACTTACACAGAGTAGTCTGGCTCTGTGCTTATCTCATGTACAGTTATCAATATTTTTAATTCAGCTACACAGGGATGCTCTGACACAATTCTGGAGGAGGCTAGGGCTTGCACCTGAGATTCATGGCCCACAACCAAGTGAATGAACTATAGTCATAGACTGAGTCCATCCTGCATATTATTCACAATTGACTGTTCACGACAGTGTTTCTGACATTTCAGCAGTGACATCATAAGTAATTAATTGGCCATTGATAGAGTAGTTTAAAGCTTCAATTGATATTTCATCTGGCTTTTGCATTAATATTTTACCCAGAGAAATGTAGAAAGTGGATCTGACCTACTAATCTCATTCTTGGTGATTGCAAATAAAGGAAGTTGAGAATCTTGAACTTTCTTTTAGCTTATAACTCCCAGTTGTAAGGAGGCCATATCTAGATAAGAAGCTGGTTGCTAGGAGACCCACAGATCCACCATGAGTAAATGCTCTTGCTTGGAGTATTTGAAGACAGCCTCCAAGGCTATAAAATAACAAGCGCTTTGACAACAGATATCCCCAGGAGGTGAAAACTGCATCTCTAAGCAAGATAAGACACCATTTCCATCCCACAGTTTACTAAGAGCTGCTGTAATAATTTATGAGTCAATAAAGTTGCAAACAAAACTTCGAGAAATGTATAGAGATAAGCAGAAGTTACTCCCTTTTTGAAGTTTAGAAATCTTGAAAAGTGAACAGACATTCTAAAATGAAAACAGAAAGTGCTGGAGAAACTCAGCATGTGTGGCAGCATCTGTGGAGAGAGAAACGGAGCACCATTTTGAGTCCGGTATGATACTTCAGAGCACAGCATTTCTTTTTAGGTTAAAAGTCAGAACTGATCAATCGGGAATTTAAAGCTTAAATTGCTCACTTGGATACCTAGCCATTTCTCATTGCCACTCAACTGCTTCAAAAACAGCATCAGAGGCTGTACATTCTGAAGTAAACTATTCTCCTCCTGACCCCAAGAAAGCCTTCTGTAAAGAACATTTCAAAGGTAATTGTGAACGGGTAATAAATGGTTTGCCAATGATTCCCTCATGCCAGGAACAGATAAAAGAAAACCTCTTAATTTTCCTGCATGAAGGCAGCCTCAAGAATACTCAAGAAACTTGACACAAACCAAAACAAAACAGCCTGCTTGCTTGGCACTCCATCTGCTACTCTACATGCCTGTTCTGTACCAGGAGGTTTGGTCTGAAAAGGTTAACTCAGATACTTTGGATTGGCTCTGATACGTAAATAACTATCTGTAGAAGCAACTAGTCAGTTCTAGTTTGTGGTTAGTTATGTGTCAACTCAAAAGTCTACAGTCATGTAATATTGAACTCATTATTTTCTCTAGAAAATAAGTGTCTCTTGATTAGTGTTGATGGGCTTAACCAGTTTAAGTTAATGCAAGAGGCAATGGCTTCATGGTAATTTTGTCAGACTGTTAGCTTAGAGACCCAGAGAATGTTCTGGAGACCTAGGTTCGAATTTCACCTTGGCAGATGGTGGAATTTGAATTCAATGTGTAATGAAGATGTGGGTGCACTGTACCTTTAAGAGAGTTAAAAGTTGGTAGAACTGCCAGGCAGCAGAAAATGTTCTCAATAAGGTAACAATGTAACACCTGGTCAAACAGTAGATTGGCTGGTTGCCTGGAAAGGACAGAACAAATTCAAATTGGGCCAATCAGTTTAAGTTATTCCCTGAAAAATACCAAATTCCAATCCAGTTTGAATTTAGTATATTGACAATCCTAAAAACCAATGACACAATCTGATGCTTTTGGTGTATAAAACCAGGGAAAATTAAACAGTTGAGAGGAGAACTGCCAAGCCACCAGCAGTAAAAAGACTGCCCAAAAAATAGCTCTCTCAAAGGTACCTTTATTGGTCAGTAACCTGTGTAACAGAATCCCTAAGAAGAAGAAAAGAAGACAGGAATACAGAGAAAACTGAAAGCTGCCTGATTTTGAGATAGGAAGTTTTATTTTGTAAATCTTAATCAGAATTTTTAACTGACCAGTATTGTAGAAGGGGAAGGTAAAAAATGGGTTGAGGAAGGAGTTGTAATTAGTTGTTGGTTAATTATTCTCTGTTATACATTAAGAAATAAAGTTGTTAATTTCTACTTTAAATAGTTTTTGGCCTCTTGAATTTTCACAGATTACTGCACAGGATAAATCTTTTCTGTGCTGCTGGTTTTAATAAAGCACGAGGGTTTGCCCCTTGTTGTAACAAACGTAAATCTGGAATTAAGGGTCTAATGATGACTATGAGTTCAATGTTGGAGGAGAAAACCCATCAGCTTCACTGATGTCCTTTCGGGAATGAAATGCCATACTGACCTGGCCTGGCCTCCATGTGACTCCATACCCACGGCAATGTGGTTGACTCTGAACTGCAATCTGAGCAATTATGGATAGGCAATAAATTCTGCCTAGCTAGCGATGTTCTCATCTCATGAGTGAACAAAAAAAAAGTTGTTTTTTCATTATGTAACAAACTAATTTGTCAACACAGCATGAGCCTGCTCTGCAAATGTATTAGATGTTAATCATTAACAACTTCATAACAGAAACCATTGAAGATGAGTACCTTAAGAAGGGTTGGTGGTTTCAAACCGACCAAAGGAAGATCCCAGTAGAACCTAGTGCCAGCTGCGGACATCACTTCCAGCATGTTACCAGCAGTGCTTGGTGCCACCTAAAGTGAGGATAACATTAGATGTGCAAAAAATCCAAGCAATCTGAATAGAAGAGAGAAGAAACATTTCTATAATCAAAGTGCTTAAGATTTCACCAACTTTCACACAGGATCAGGGATACATCCGTGCACCTGAAGCAATAACAAAAGCACAGAATTAACAACAGCATATCTTGATTAGAAGCTTAGATCTGCCAGACCAGGGAGAACAACTTTAAAAAGTCTGGAATGGAAAACTGTAAGAAAGCTTAGATTGTTATATCTAACATGACTCCAACAGTTCTACTCGAGCTGCTTGATGCTATACTCAATCAAATGTGGCCTGTTGATGCGAGCGATGTCAAGTATTGTCTCTGTCATCTCCCCTCTACAATTCAGCTCTATTATCCATGTTTGAACCAATGAGGTCAGAAGCTGAGTGGCCCTGGTGGAACCTAAACTGGGGCCACTGAGCAGGTTATTACTGAGCAGATGCTGCTTGATAGCACTGTTAATGACACTTTCCATCACTTTACTGATGTTCGAAAGTTGGCTGCTGGTGCTGTAATTGGCTGGTTTGGATTTGTCCTGCTTTTGTGTTCAGGGCATACCTGGACAATTTTTCATTGTCAGGTGGATGCCAGCATTGCAACTGCATGAAAAGCTTGGCTTGGGATCAGAAAGTATTGGGACACAAGTCTTCGGTACCATTACTGAATGTCAGGGACCAGAGCCTTTGCATTATCCAGTGCATCCAACCATTTCTTATTATTATGGGGAGTGAATCAAATTGGTCATAGACCTGCATCTGTAATGCTGGTGACTACTGAGGTGGCTGAGATGGATCATCCACTTGAAATCTGATGGGTGGCACGGTGGCTCACTGCTGCCTCACAGCGCCAGGGACCTGGATTCCACCATTGGGTGACTGCCTGTGTGGAGTTTGCACATTTTCCCTGTTTCTGTGTGGGTTTCCTCCGAGTGCTCCTGTTTAATCCCACAGTCCAAGGATATGCAGGTAAGGTGAATTGGCCATGCTGAATTGCCTATAGTGTTCAGGGATGTGGAGGTTAGGTATGCTAGCCATGGGAAATGCAATGTTACAGGGATAGAGTAATGGAATGGGTCTGGGTAGGATGTGCTTCGGGGGGTTGGTGTGGTCTTGTTGGGCTGAGTTGTCGGTTTCCGCAGTGTAGAGATTCTAGCTAAGGATTGTTGCTAAAACTTTAGTCTTATCTTTTGCACTGATGTGCTGGACTCCCTGTCATTGAGAATGGGGATTTCTGAGGAGCTCCCTCCTCCAGTGGGTTGTTTGATTGTGTACCACCGCTCACAACTAGATGTGGAAGGACTACAGAGCTTAGATCTGATCTTTTGGTTGTGGATCTATCATCAATAGCCATTTGTAGAAGACAGTTCCAAACTTCTTCCACGCATTGTATGTAGAAGTATTTTCAAATTCCATGTTTGTATTGCTTGGCTGTCAGCTTTAGCTTATGGTCTTTAGTCTGGACTTCCCAACCACTAGAACTTTTTTTTCTCTACTGGCTGATCTGTTTCCCTTAATATCTTGAAAACCTTGACCAAGTTACCTCTTAACATTCTAACTTCCAGGAATACACCCCTAATTTCTCCTTGCAGCAGAACTATTGGAATGTAGCTATCAATCTGATTAATCTCGGCTGCAATCACTCAAAGGCAGGATATAGTTCATAAAGGATTTTGCCTAGAACTGTTCACTATACTTCTGGTTTGATATAACTTTCACTCCTATTCCTTTTCCAAACCTCCTGATTTGAAGTTCAGCTTTCCTTCAGCATTTTTGACGATTTCCTGAACCCTGTTTATGATAATGTAATGGTTTGTGCACTTGGACCAAGAAGCAAGTTTGGGCCTCAACATTTGCTGGATTTTCATGATTTTGGAAATACTGTAATTACCTAATTGTAATACTGTAATTACCTAATACTGTAAATACCTAATTACCTCCCAATATAAAACCTGCTCGCAGTTCATGAATTTGCTATTTGTGAAATTTTGTGGGAATCTATCCCAGTGAGCAGGGATAGATTCCCACAAAGTCTCACAAATAGCAAATTCATGAACTGCGAGCAGGTTTTATATTGGTAGGTAATTAGGTAGCCTCCAACACCCATACGTTTAGTATGGAATGTACATATTGAAAATTCAGGATAAACAAAATTGTTTTGTTAAATGTAGAGATTACTGAAGAAGGAAATAAATAAATACATATATAATATGAAAATAATGTGTATATATAATATAAAAATATATAAAATTATTTTAAGCTGGCTTTTATTGTAGAGCTGTTCAATGGAACACTTTAAGCTTGGAGGTGAAGTTGATGGGGATTTGCTTGAAGTTGAAGGTAGAGATTGCAGGTGATGGGAGGGAGGTGACAGTTAATAAAATCATAATTTTTCACTGTTTCAGCCTGTGTTAAAGTTTGTGCCATTTACAGCAGGGAGCAACTGCAGTGTTGATTGTTTTACAACTGACAATTCTTCCTTTCGTGATAGCAATGAAGCCTGTCATTTAAAAAAAAATATTTTTGGCTGATTGCATGAGGTCAGCTATCAACTTATTGAACCCCATTTAGCAGCTCCCCCCTTGCCTCTTCATATTGACTCTTCAAGTGATTAAACCATCCTGTGCAGGCAGAAAATACTCCGGCCAGTGAAAGAGCTTTTCAGCACTTAGTCTTGCATTATTACCAGCAGGATTGCCCTTCTTACCACTCTGCAGTGCTGAGGCAATTCTGAGCACTTTGCTTTGAATAATTGGACCATTAACTGAGATCTGTTTTTGATGCTGCTGCTCAATGTGCACATTTAATAGCTCTGCCATTTCTTCCAAAAGTAGATTTCCTTTACTTTCAAAGGTCACTCTAGTAGTATGACTACAAGAGACACTAACATCGGCGTTTATTTTATCTTCAGAATGTCGAGTGTATCTAATTGTGAATTAATTAACAGAGTATTTCATGGTCAACCCAATGGCACAAGTGCTATTTCTCAATCTGTTCAGCAGTGTCACTTTTTCAGTTGCTATCATTACTTTTCTAGGTCGTTTAGTGACTTGTTCATTCACTTTTAATTAATGGTGCCACGCTCACCCATACTAATGCACAAGCATGCAATAAGATACAATACTATACAGTGCACCTAAATACAAATCACAAATTGCAATGACATGGACATATAGAGTCACAGAGTCATAGAGTCCTGCAGTATGGAGACAGGCCCTTCGGCCCAGACTGGTCCATGCCGACCAAAATGCCCACCTACACTAACTCCATTGCCCTGCACTTGACCAATATCCTTCTAATCCTTTCCTATCTATTTATTTGTCCAAATGCCTTTTAAACGTTGTACCTCCCTCAACTACTTCTGCTGGCAACTCTTTCCATATGTGTACCACCCTCTAAATTGGCCATGCTAAATTGCCCGTAGTGTTAGGTAAGGGGTAAATGTAGGGGTATGGGTGGGTTGCGCTTCGGCGGGGCGATGTGGACTTGTTGGGCCGAAGGGCGGCACAGTGGTTAGCACTGCTGCCTCACAGCACCAGAGACCCAGGTTCAATTCCCGACTCAGGCGACTGACTGTGTGGAGTTTGCACGTTCTCCCCGTGTCTGCCTAATCTAATCTAATCTAATCTCTGTGAAAAACCATTGCTCCTCAGGTTCCCTTTTATTTTTTCCCCCCAACCTTAAACTAATGCCCTCTGGTCCCTGATTCCCCAACACTGGGGAATAGATTGAGTGCATTCACCCTATCCATGCCTCTCATGATCTTATACATTTCTATACAATCTCTCCTCAGTCTCCTTTGCTCTGTAGAAAGCAGTCCTGCTTGTCCAACCTCTCCCTACAACTCATACCATTCTTGTAACATCCTTGCAAATTTTGTCTGCATTCCTTCCAGTTTAATAATATGCTTCCTACAGCAATGATTTGGAAGTGCTGGTGTTTGACTGGGGTGGACAAAGTTAAAAATCTCACAACACCAGGTTATAGTCCAACAGGTTTATTTAGAAGCACTAGCCTTTAAGGCACAGCCTCTTCTTCAGACGGTTGTGGAACATGACCATATGACACAGAATTTATGGCAAAAGGATTATAGTGTCATGGAGTTGTAATGATATAATAAACACATTTTGTAATGATAAATTAAACTAAAGTTGTTTAATATTTCATTACAACTCCATGACAATGTAACCTTTTTGCAGCAAATTCTATGTCGTATGGTCATGTTCCACAACCTCCTGATGAAGAGGCAGTGCCTCGAAAGCTAGTGTTTCCAAATAAACCTGTTGGACTATAACCTGGTGTTGTGTGATTTTTAACTTCCTGTAGCAAGGTGACCAAAATTTGAACACAATACTCCAAGTGCAGCCTCACCAAGGTCCTGTACAACTGCAACAGAACTTCCCAACTTCTATACTCAACGCCCTGACTGATGAAGGCCAATGTGTCAAAAATCTTCTTCAGTATGGCAACTGATGTATGTGAAATGTATGCTTTCCAGTCGTAGGAACATGACATTATCATTACATCCATTTCTATTGGCAGAAAATCACGGGAGAGGAGGTCCGTCCCCAGAAAGGGAAGATTAATGACAATGGATTAGAAAGGATCCCTCTCCGAGGCCATTGCACACCCATGAGGGACATATAATCTCCAACTTTCAATTTCTTCATTTTTTTCTATTCCTGATACAATTCTTAAATTTATGTTTCTTTGTCAATTTTTTGCTCCACCAGAACATGGAAAGTAAGCATTGATGCCCTAATGGAGAATATGGTGCACAGAATTAGAGCAGATGAAATATGAACAGGAGTAGACCATTTGGCCCCTCAAGCCTGCTCTCCCATTTATGGGACATGGCTGATCATACATCCCTCACATCCACTTTACCGCCCTTTTCCCATAACCCTTGATTCTCCGACTGATCAATAATTTATTATCACAGCCATAAATATACCAAAGGATTCTACCCCCACAGATCTCTATGGCAAGGAGTTCCAAAGACTCACAATCCTCTGAGAGAATAAATTCCTCCTCATCTTAGTCTTAAATTGGTGCCTCTGTATTCTGAGACTATACCCTCTGGTCCTAGACTCTCCCCTGAGGGGAACCATCCTCTCAGCATTAACCCTGTCAGGCCCCTTAAGATTCCTAAATGTTTCAATGAGATCACGCCTCATTCTTCTAAACTACAGTGAGTAGAGACCCAATCTTTTTAGTCAAGAATATGGTACTGGAAAAGCACAGCAGGTCAGGCAGCATCCGAGGAGCTGGACAATCAACGTTTCGGGCAAAAGCCTTTCATCAGGATTGCCCAAAACGTCAATTCTCCTGCTCCTCAGATGCTGCCAGACCTGCTGTGCTTTTCCAGCACCACACTCTCAATTCTAATCTCCAGCATCTGCAGTCCTCACTTTCACCCAATCCTTTTAGCCTTTGCTCATAAGACAATCCCATCATACTGTAACCATCATTTCCGTATGGTCTGATCTACTAGTTAATGTAGTGGGACTTGTTTTATATACTAATAATGAAAAGTGGTTTACCTTGAAATGTGATTTATTATCTTTGAAACACAAGATAGATATCTATACAACTTTATAAAACCAGTCTTTCTTTCTAATATGCCGAGCAACCGTGTGGTTCTTAAATGCCGATGACCACACGCTAGTTTAAAATCTGCTTCAGGAGTGCAAGATGTTAAAAAGTGTATTCCACCCTGAATACAGCTGGGCAGAAGCTGCTCTTCCTGCTCCCAAGGTTTATGCTTCTTAGTCCTGGTGTTGTGTGGAGTGTGTGTGTATGTGTTCCCTTTGATTTGAGTGGCTCCTTTTAACTAAATTAAAAATCACACAACACCAGGTTACAGACCAACAGGTTTATTTGGAAGCACTTTTAACTTTTAACTAGTTATCCAGTCATTTCTGAGTATGAGGTTAGCAATAGCTTGATGTAGAAGTGTAACTAGCATAATTGAAATTGAGTTTCTATTTCAGGAAGGGTGTTACAAAAGACAGTGTTAGATTTCCTCTATTGATTGTGTTGACCCTGGGAGCCGAGCTGTCTCAAATACAGTTCTATTGAAACTCAAATCTATTGTTCTACCCAAAACCATGCAGTAAAGCATTCAATAATCAATCAAGGTGAATGGCTTGCAATATCTGTCTGGCTTGATTCAGTTTAATAGGGAATGCTGCAAGTTTCCTAAATGAGTATGCCAGTTCCACTGTCTCATTAAAATTTGTGCAATCTAATCAATCAAGGTAATTGGTCTATATACCTGTCTGTCTGACCTAACCCAATTCCCAACGTGCAGTTCAGATTGTCCCAGCATACCATTCAGTTGGCCTGTTATCCCAGCATGACATTCAGTTGGCCAATATTGCTTTCAGTGTCCCAAAAGAGCTGTTACTTTATTTGAAAGGGACATTCCACTACCTACAATACTAGGGATCATCCTGGTGAACCTTCTCTGAACCATCTTCAATGATATCTTCTTTCAATAAGGGAACCAAAAATGCTCACAGTACTCCAGATGTAGTCTGACTAGCACCTGGTGCAGCTGCAGTCAGACTTCCCAACTCTTATACTTGACACAAGGACCATCATTCTATTACCCTTCCTGAATATCTGCTGCATTTGTGTGCTAGCGTTCTGTGTTTCATGCATATGCGCTCTCAAAATCCCTCTCTTTTGCTGCTTTCTGCAGTTTTTCTCCATTTAAATAATATTCTGTTATTTTGTTCTTTCTTCTAAAATGAACAGTCTCACATTTTCCCACTTCAGACTCCACATTTGCCCAGTTTTTATCCACTTACTTAACTTATCAATATCTCTCAACAAACTGTTGGTATCCCTCTCACAACATGAATTTCCACAAATTTTTGTATCATCTGTAAATTGTGTCCAGTACGGTACAGGCTTCCTTTTTCCAAATTGTAATATAGATTGTGAGTAGTCATGATCCCAGCACTCATTATTTTGGAACCCTAATGGTCACAGTTTACCAACTTGAAAAAGAACCCCGATTGTTTCCTGCTTATTCGGCAATCCTCTCTCCATGCCAGTATACTACCTCCAACCTCCTGGGCTCCTCTCTTATATCTTTTGTAAGGTACATTGTTGAATGCCTTCTGGAAATCCACTTAAGGTTTCACTGGCAAGCAGCATCACAAATGGTGAAGATGCTAATTATGGGACTTTACTGTACCAAGTTTGCTCTTTTTAGGCACAGTTACGTATACTGAAATCTATCTCAGATAGTTTTACTTTGTCGTTCAATACTGCTTTACAATTCTGTGCTTTGTTCTTTTTTGCTTATCAAGTGTTGCTGACAAATTTGGAGACCTCACTTTCTGTTTCAATATCCAAACTGCGAATAAATACACAGGATATTTGAGGCACTAACCCCTTGCAAGATACAACTATTCACATCTGTCAATTGGAGATTCAAATAGTATTTCACTCCTAATGTTCAAACAATTTCCAAGCCAAGTCAAGAAATTGCCTCCAATTGCATAAATTCCACCTTTGACTCTGTAGTGATTGGGACCAGGTGGACGTCATTGACTGCAAGGTCCTGAATTGGAATTGTTAAACTGGGCCAATTAGGAAAGCCTTGCCAGACCAATGTAACCAGGAGAAAGTGAGGACTGATCCACTCATCTACTGTGTCTGTTGCTCTCGATGTGGTTTCCTCTACACTGGGGAGACAGGACACTAACTCATGAAATGTTTCAGAGAACATCTCTGGGGTACCTGCACCAACCAACCCCACTGCCCTGTGGCCAAACACTTCAACGTCCCCCTTCCACTTTGCCAAGGACATACAAGTCCTGGGCCTCCTCCATCACCAAATTCTCGCCACCCAATGCCTGAAGGAAGAATACCTCATCTTCTGCCTTGGGACCCTCCAACCACACAGGATCAATGTAGATTTCACCAGTTTCCTGATCTCCCTTCCCACTACCTTCTCCCAGATCCAACCCTCCAACTCGGCATCACCCTCTTGAACTGTCCTACCTATCCATCATCCTTCCCACCTATCCACTCCACCCCTGCTCTGACCTATCACCATCATCCCCTACCTTCATCTACCTATCACATTCTGAGCTACCTTCCCCCAGGCTCACCTCCCTTCCATTTATCTCTCAGCCCCCTTGGGCCCCCACATTCCTGATGAAGAGCGTATGCTTGAAATGTTGACTCTCATACTCCTCGGATGCTGCCTGACCAACTGTGCTTTTCCAGCACACACCTTTTGATTCAATATAAACAGGAGATTAGAATCTCCTCAGCTGAGGTCTGACTCCGAGCTGACTGGCAAAGCCAGCATACTGTGCACTAATAAATAAACAGTGGCCTGGTTATGGGACCCTATCTCTGTGCAGATATTTCAGACCACTAGACTCCTCTGATGGAGTTAATGAATGCCTTGAATGGCAGCATGTATACATACCAGGTAAAGACATTCTCAAATTCACCATTTTAGACAGTTAAAGACATCATAACAATCATCAGCACTGCTCTGCTCACCAGTTTATTTCTGTCTGTGGGTGTGAAAAATTAGTTAAGAAGAGATCAAAAAGGCAAGATTTCAGGCAACCCATGGAACTCTTGAAACTAGCATCTTTTAATCTCAAAGTATCCACATTTCTGTGTCCTCCTACCTTGTGCTTACCTTTTATAGTCATAACAGCACCAACTAGTTTGCTGACTTTGATTAGATAATCCAGTTTTTGCTAGTAATGAGAAAAAAAAAACAGCAAAATAATTGAAGAATGCAATTATGGAAGCTCTGAGTTGAAGATATTATTTCCAGAAACATCGTTGTGCTTTCAGGTCATGGTTCAAGATGGTGCGTTTGCACTGCAGTTATTTATTTCACTTTCAGTTTTACCAGCAGAGTTTTTAAATACCATCCTGCAGGCTAAGACTTTCTAACAAACTAAGCTTTCTTTTCAATTTTTTATTAATTGCAAATATTAACTTTATTCATTAAAAAAATTATATATATATATATACACACACAGCTACGGGAGCAATTCTGCATAATCTTTGCATATTAAGGAGAACAAACCATGGATCTGTCATTCCCTGCATATGCAAAGGGCGAAGGTATTTCTTACTTGTTACTTTTTACTAGTTACATACGTTTACACTTGAGGCAATGAGACGGTCTGACAATTGAACAAAGCCCCATTGTACTTCAGCAAAAGGACCTTAGATGGTGGTCTTTTCTGTTCAAAATACTGGAACATAAATCACTCTGACCACGTAGGGATGAGTGTCAGAGAGGAGATAGATGCAGCATGGTTGAACCATTCATGGACTCCGAGATGTACAGACTCTTCAGTCCAATGCATCCATGTCAACCAGATGTCCTAGATTAATCTAGTTCAATTTGCCATCATTTGAACCATATCCCTCTAAATTCTTTATTCACATAACCATCCAGATGCCTTGTAAACATTGTAATGTTACCAGTCTCCTTCCTCTGGTTCACTTCCTCTGGCACTACACTCTGCGTGAAAAAGTTGCTCTTTAGGTCCCTTTCAAATCTACTCCCTCTGACCTTAAACATATGCCCCTCTAGTTTTGGTCTCCACTACCCTGAGGAAAAGACCTTGCATATTCACCCTATTCATGCCCCTCATGATTTTATAAACTTTGATAAGGTCAGCCCTTAGCCTCCGACACTCCAGGGAAAATAGCCCCAGCCTATTCAGCCTCTCGCTACAGCTCAAATCCTCCATTCATGGAGCACAAAGAAAAGGAAGGAGACTGAAGAGTTGTTCCTCATGTCTGAAACTTTTTTTTTTGCTAATTATCCAACAGGCAGGGTCCCTTTTAATAAAGCAATTAAACTTGTGCATTGTTCTGTGGAGCTGTAGCCAGATGGAATGAGTCAGACGTCAGTTTAGAAATGCCATGAGAGTTGAACAGTTAAAATTTTACTCAACCTTTTGTGCTACTGGGTTTTCCCAATCCTTGGGATGTTTTAAACAACGTCCTATGGCAAATGCTTAATCAACCGAGTTGCTCTGTCTGCTTCTTTCTGACTGAGGATCAAACGAGCAAACCCTGCAAGACTTATACAAGATTTCTTGGTTCCTTAATGCAGTATGTGCATTTGCTCACGCACAATGCAAATTGTACTCTCTTCATTGATCCAAGCTTCTGACACAAGTGGAAAGAGACAATAGCAATGTCAGTGACCAAAGGAATAACCAATGATCCAATGATGTGGTGATATTGTTATTCCATGCTGTTGAGGTTTGTGACAATGATGATGCTACCCTCGAATGGCCCCATGTATTCCTGGATCCTGCTGCAGCTCATCAGCATTACCTTCTCTTTGAATGAAGCCTGAATCAGAACGAAAACAGAAACTGCTGAAAAGCTCAGCAGAGCTGGCAGCATTTGTGGAGAATAATCAGAGATGATGTTTGGGCCCAATTTCTCGCCAACAGATGCTGCCAGATCTAGAACATAGAAGAATACAGCGCAGTACAGGCCCTTAGGCCCTCGATGTTGCACCGATCCAAGCCCACCTAACCTACACTAGCCCACTATCCTCCATATGCCTATCCAATGCCCGCTTAAATGCCCATAATGAGGGAGAGTCCACCACCGCTACTGGCAGGGCATTCCACGAACTCACGA
>NC_057724.1:74743276-74747793 GCF_004010195.1 Chiloscyllium plagiosum | reverse complement strand
TCCTTTAGACAACGAGGACATAAAAATCAAGGCTAATGGCTCTGCAATCTCCTCCCTTGCTTCCCAGCGAATCCTAGGATAAATGCCATCAGGCCCAGGGGACTTATCTATTTTCACCCTTTCCAGAATTTCCAACACCTCTTCTCTACATACCTCAAAGCCATCCATTCTACTTAATTGTTACTCAGTACTCACATTGACAACAATGTCCTGTTCCTGAGTGAATATTGACGAAAAGTATTCATTCAGTGTCTCCCCAATCTCTTCAGCCTCCACACGCAACTTCCCACTACTATCCTTGACTGGACCTATTCCTACCCTAGTTATTCTTTTATTCCTGACATACCTATAGAAAGCCTTAGGGTTTTCCCTAATCCTACCAACTAAGGACCTTTCATGTCCCCTCCTTGCTGCTCTTAGCTCTCTCTTCAGGTCCTTCCTGGCTACCTTATAACTCTCAATCGCCCCAATTGAACCTTCACGCCTCATCTTTACATAGGCCGCTCTCTTCCATTTAACAAGGGATTCCAATTCCTTATTAAACCACAGCTCCCTCACACGACCCTTTCCTCCCTGCCTGACGGGTACATACTTATCAAGGACACTCAATCTGCAGAGCTTTTCCAGCAATTTGTATTTTTGTTTCTCATGATGTGGAGGTGCTAGTGTTGGACTAGGGCGAACAAAGTCAGGAGTCACATGACACCAGGTTAGAGTCCAACAGGTTTGTTGTTAAGGTAGGTAAAAACAATGGTTGCAGATGCTGGAAACCAGATTCTGGATTAGTGGTGCTGGAAGAGCACAGCAGTTCAGGCAGCATCCGAGGAGCAGTAAAATTGACGTTTTGGGCAAAAGCCCTTCATCAGGTTTATTGTTAAGATTAGACTCCCTACAGTGTGGAAACAGGCCCTTCGGCCTAACAAGTCCACACCAACCCTCCAAAGAGTAACCCAGCCAGACCCATTTCCCTCTGACCAATGCACCTAACACTATGGGTAATTTAGCATAGCCAATTCTCCTGACCAGCACATCTTTGGACTGTGGGAGGAAACCCTGCAGACACAGGAAGAATGTGTAAACTCCACACAGACAGTCACCCGAGGCTGAGAAACGAACCTGGAACCCTGGTGCTGCGAGACAGCAGTGCTAACCACTGGGCCACCGTGTCACCTCGTTTATAGTGCTTTCAGTTCTTTTGATTCTTAAATCAAAACCGTTTGTGAGAGATTTCTGAAACTCTAGCTAAACCAATTCTAAACTCAAAGGATTAAAATCTAAGATGATACAATCCACTCATAATTTTGCAAAACAAAAAACAAAATATGATTGAGAGTTTCTTATAACTTGCATTTTAGACTCGCCATCATTCTGCTGGTTCGGTACTTGAAAGCCATAATATTTCTTCCTCTGGTGCCGCACTGAATTTAATATAATGTTCCATTTGAAGTTTATATTCAGAACTTTGACATGTCTTTATCAGCATCAGCATCAGCATCAAGCAAGTGTCTTTTGAAATTGAGACTCAATGGGTTGTATCCTTTTTTTCAACTCCATACATATAAGCCCCAAAACTGACTTGAACAGGTCAATTTGGCTGATGGTTATGTTGAAAAGTTGAAAAATCTAAAGGAGGGTTTCATTGTCAATTTTGCTGCGTCAGTATATAGTCCATTAAATGACAGCCCTGAATCAGTTCAGGTGGATGGAAAATAACCCTGCCACTGTTTTGAAGAAAAACAAGGATTGCCCTGCCCAGTACTTGTGCTGCAATTAACCTCAGGAGAACAGGTTAGCTGACTGATGCTGTTTGTGGGATCTTGCTGTGCTTACATTATTTCCTGCAATATGACAGCAACTGCACTACATTCAAACAGATTGTTACGCAGGTATTTCAGTAACTTTGCTGTGCACAAACTGAATGGCACGTTTTCAGGCATCAAAGAAATTACTTCAGCATTGATCCAGTAGCACTTGTGTTGCAGTGGTACTGTCCCTACCTCGGTTCAAGTCCCACCTGCTCCAACAGTGTGTAATAACATCGCTGATCATGTTGATTAGAAAGGTAACTCATGGCTTTAAGGAGACTTGGGACCCTCCTGAAGTTGTGAAAGGCACTGTATGAATGTAAGCTTTTGTTTTCACAGTTGGGTCTTCTATGAACCCACTTTAAATGGCAATCTCTCTGTGGTTTTGGGCAACACCAAATAAATTTATCCGGTTAATGTTTCAAGTTTAGCATGACTTCTTCTGAAGAAGACCAATACCAGATGTGACAGGTCAGGAAGCGCAAATGGAAAGGAACGTCCTTGATTACTGAACGCGATAAGAGAGCCACTACGTGTGGTAAACATTGGCTAGGACGGACAGAGAGTTCTGGATCTGTTTTCCTCTTTTTCTTTTCAAGTCTACCCAGAAGTGTTTTCACACAAAAACTGAACACCCTTCTCACCATCAAAATCACTGTGATTTTCTTTAACCTACTGACCACCAGCAGTAAAACATCCAGATAGCCAACTGAATATTTGCCAGCAAAGGCCAGCATCGACAATACAAACCATGAAAGGTGAGGGGAATTAGGGAGAGTGGGAAGGGACTAAATTGAAATGGAGTCAGATGGGGAAATAGGACAGTGTATCCCCCATAGTGATGACCTCTCTTGAAAGGCATCGAGCGGACTGATGAACACTGTGAACTCCTTCTACAATGACACCTGGGCACAAATCTAATTGCAGAGTAGGTCTGCCTTATTTTATTAAAATCAACTTGTTCAGAGTTGTTATTGAATACTTCTAGAGTAGGTAGGATTTGAACCAGGGCCTCCCTGTCAGGGGTAGGGACACTACCACTGCATCACAAGCGCTCCTCCCTAGGGTCTGCTTTATTTTTGTAACCTTTTATTTCTAAACAACCTGTTCAGAGATGTTATTACACACCCCTGCGGCAGGTGGAACTTGAAACTGGGGCCTCCCAGTTCAAAGATAGTGTCACTGCCTCTGCTCTACAAGAGGGCCTTTACGGTCTGCTTTATTTTGTTTTTTTTTGTTACTAATGTTTATATTTTTTCCCCAAATCATCCATGGCTGTGTGTACCTTTCTTTTTAACAGTAACGAAGATGCCATTGTGAATATACTTTATTATCATTTTTTTTTTCACCAGGAAAACACTCATGTGACCAACTGAAAATTAACAAATAAAGCCTTCTTAACAATAATGTTTCCATTAAAATGTGAAGGAAGGGGGTTAGGGAGAGAAGGAGGGGACTAAATCGAAATGGAGTGATCTGCTTTATAAGGGGCTCAGGTGATGAGTTCCAGCTGGACAGCCTATTGCCTGTTACTAGGAGAACTCGTATTCTTCAGAGGAAGATTAGTTAGTGATTCCACATGGGTATTATAAGGGTTATCAAACTTGAAACATTAGTTCTGTTTCCCTTTCCACGGATGCTGCCAGACCTACCAAGTTTCTCCAGCAATCTCTGTTTGTTTTAAAACTTGTCCATAGAAATTTATTCTCATTCAAATTTTATTGTTTCCAGCAGGTCAAAGTCTTCTTCACACATTGTGATGACTCAACCTGATCCTTTTTGCATCTGTTCTTGGAATAAAGTATGCTGGAAATATTTAAATAATTCATCTACAATACCACAGGCGAAATGTAACATATCCCTGGGGCTAATCAGAAGGAAACTTGATCGGGAGAAGTCTGCCTCATCCTGAAGGTCAAAGAGAGGAATCAAAATGCAGAAAAGAAATTTGGTACTGAGTCCTATCACATTCACATTTCCTTTTAATTTTCCAGCAAGTATGTCATTTAATATTCAACAGAGGCAAATAAATCAGAATGTACTCAATGAGAATCAGTGCTAGTCTATGATTCCATTCGCAATCTAATTTGTAATTTTTGAATATTCTGAAAGTTTGACCTTCATTTTTTTTGTTGTCAAAACGATTTTGATAATTGATGACTGCAATTCACATCAAACATATTTTGTTCGGACAGTTATGTGTTTAATCTTAAGGTTACAAGCCCTGCAAACCTTGGTTCAAGTCACAGGACATGATTTACCTTCAAGCATATGTTAATGATCTGATCAGATCCCCTCAATCTATTCTAAGAAGATAGCCTCGACCCTAACCTTTTCTTATTTTAAAGGTAGATGTGGAGTGTGGTGTTCCAGATGCAATGCAACTGGTCAAGGTATTCGATGTTAAGCAAAACACAGTTTATTTAAACACATAGAACAGAGAACAATACAGCACAGAACAGGCCCTCGACCCACGATGTTGTGCCGAACATTTGTCCTAGCTTAATCCATGTACCTATCCAATTGCCGCTTAAAGGTCACCAATGATTCTGACTCTGCCACTCCCACAGGCAGCGCATTCCATGCCCACACCACTTTCTGGGTAAAGAACCTACCCCTGACATCCCCCCTATACCTTCCACCCTTCACCTTAAATTTATGTCCCCTTGTAACACTCTGTTGTACCCGGGGAAAAAGTCTCTGACTGTCTAC
>NC_057724.1:74663910-74739690 GCF_004010195.1 Chiloscyllium plagiosum | reverse complement strand
TCTAACTGTTACCCAGCTACCTCTGTTCTCTGGCGTAACTATGTCCCTGTAGCTTCTATCTATCACCCTCTCAGCCTCTCGAATAATTCTCAGTTCATCCAACTCCAGCTCCAGTTCCCTAACGCGTTCTGTGAGGAGCAGGAGCTGACTGCATTTCCTGCAGATGAAGTTGGCAGGAGTATCGATGGTCACCCCTACCTCAAACATCCTGCAGGAGGAACATTCCACTGCCTGCGCTGCCATAACTCTACACTTAGTCTCCAAAACAAGAACACTAAGTAGCTTAACTGTTCAGCCGACTGTGTCCTTTTCTTAGGTTAGAGGAGGAGGGAGGGTGGGAGACATTACACGTGTAGTGTCTTGGGTTCCTTCTCCACTCAAATAACAATCGCTTACCTTCCCAACCGGCTTTGCGCTCCGACTTCACTTCCGTCCCGTTCCCACTGCTCTCTGCTGCAAAAAGACGGTTGGCGTCGAGGTAAGTTCTTAAATAACAATCACTTACCTTCCCAACCGGCTTTGCGCTCCGACTTCACATCCGTCCAGTTCCCGCTGCTCTCTGCTGCAAAAAGACGGTTGGCGTCGACGTAAGTTCTTAAATAACAATCACTTACCTTCCCGACCGGCTTTGCGCTCCGACTTCACATCCGCCCAGCTCCCACTGCTCTCTGATGCAAAAAAAAGGTTATATTTTTCTGGAAAGATATATTTGCATCTTTCTGGTACCCTTTGTGACCTCAGGATGTTTCATGGCATTTTGTGCCCTATCCACAATTACAATGTCAGAAATGTGGCAGTCCATTTATGAGTAGCTTGACCCTACGGTAGACAATGTTACCTCATTTTTAAGTTCGGACTAAATCCAATGTTTTTATTGAGAATACTGAACAAAAGTGCATCAATCCAGTTGTACAGTAACCTCTTAGGTGATTGATTTGAAATCATTGCATGCCACTTAGAAGAGATTTTTGACTGAGATTTTCCTGCTTCGTTCACTATTCTTGTCAATATGTGCTTTTTTGTCTTTTATCTTGTGTGCTTCCAGGTGAGACATTTTTTCAGAGTTTTGTGCACAGATCATATTGAGTGAAAGAGCTTGTGCACAATGTACTGCTGGATACAAATTGGTTCATTATATTCGAGTGCTGTCCTGACATATAGAAAATAAGTCAGAGCTCCATGTTTCATCCACAAGTTTTCCTACTTTTTTGCTTTGTGGCAGATGATTTGTCTTTGTTAGGTTCGTTGAAAGATAAATGTTGTTCAAAACACTACAAAGAACCCCATGACTCTTCTTTGAAGCAGTGCTACAAGAATCACTTCAGAAGACAGATGAAATCCATATTTAAATATTGCATCTGAAAGACCATACCTCCAACAATGCAACACTTTATTGGTACCACAATCTTTGAGATGTTAAGTCAAGGAATTGGTTTGATTCAGCCAAAATTGAATAAATGTTAACAACTGAAAGTTAAAATAAACAATCCAGGCATGGTTAGTTCACTAAGATATATTTTAGTTAATTCAGTGTATTCTCTAAATTCTGTTGGTGATGAACATTGAAGTTCTTTAAACAGTGTGTAAATTCCTTCCGTTTCCTGGAGATCTGTCATTTTAGTTTATGCATGAGTTGCTTCTGTGATATTAAGTATGATTCAGCAGTCTAAGATACTAACATTAGCCCTTACCCCAGGCTCTTGTCATATTTTTAATTGGATGAGGGGTTCACTGGCTAAGCAATAATTTGTTGTCCATCCTTAATTGCCCAGATGGCAATCATGAGTCAATGTTTGGTGTGAGTCTGGAGTCACATGTAGCCCAGATCAGGTGTGGATGGCAGATGGCTTTTCCTAAAGGGAATTAGTGAACTAGTTGGCTTTTGTGCCAATTGACAGCTAAGCTTTTTTCAGAAACGCTATCAAATTCATGCCTCATCATCTACCATGGTGGGATTTGAACTCATGCACCAGATCAATGAGCCTGGGGCTCTAGTATTACCAAGGCAGTGGCATTTCCACTAAGCGAGCATTCTTGTCACACATTGAAAGTAAAAGATTTGGTCCTTTCTCAATGAGTTTCAACAAGTAAACATGAAGTTCTCATAGTCTCTTAACTTTCAATCTGTGGCTAAGGGATGGAAAAGCTGTCAGGGATTGTGTTGATATGGTTATTACAATAAGTGAAGGTTCAATGGATCAACCTGAAGTGTTGGCCACCTGTTGTGAGTCTCAGAGGAAACTAATGATCAATTGCAATCTCTCTTTGTGAAACCTTATACTTCCTTATACTAACACACATGCTGGTCACTTTTAATGGACTATGCCTTCCTATTCTCGCACAAAAAGAGCTGCTAAAATGTACAGCGTGAGATCAAATTACTTGAAATAAAATCTGCAGTATCCATAGTGACAGGGAACAACTTGCCAGGAGCTACATAACATCTATTGATCTGTATTTTTCTTTTTCTAACCTGATTTCTCTTCATTGTTGCAGCATTGCTTTGCTTGACATCCATTTTTTCATATAGTATAATAATCCTTCCTTTTTCTATGTATTAACTGGCCAGGGATTTCGTATAGTTTTGCCTCCAGGATGGTATATTAACCCGATGTCACGTAACATAAGAAACTAGGTAGGCATATTTTGGTTTTGAAGCATCATAAGACCTTAAGACACAGGAGCAGAAATTAGGTCATTCAGCTATTGAGTCTGATCTGCCATTCAATCATGTCTGATTAGTTTCTTAACTCCATTCTCCTGCTTTCTCCCCATAACCCTTGATCCCCTTGATACTTAAGAACCTGTCTGTCTCTGTCTTAAATATACTCAATCACCTGGCCTCCAAAGCCTTCAGTGACAGTGAATTCCATAGATTCACCATTCACTGGCTGAAGAAGTTTCTCCTCATCTCCGTTGTAAAAGGTGATTTAGATCAGGTCTTCATCTCTCCTACCAATGGAAGCATCTTCCCAACATCCACTCTGTCCAGATCATTCAGTATTCTGTAAGCTTCAAGTAGGTCCCCCCTCATCCTTGTAAACTCTATCAAGTACAGATAAGGAATCCTCAAACATTCCTCATATGTTAAGCTTTTCATTCCTGGGACCATTCTTGTGAGTCTCCTCTGAACTTGCTCCAGGGCCAGTACAGCCTTCCTGAGATATGGAACCCAAAACATGCACAGTACTCCAAATATGTTCTGATCAGAGCCTTATAGAGTCTCAGAAGTATATCCCTGCTTATATGCTCAAGTCCTCCCAAATTAATGCCATCATTGCATTTGCCTTCCTAACTACTGACTCAATCTGCAAGTTTAACTTGAGAGAATCCTGGATTAGAATCCCCAAGTTTCTTTGCACATCAGACTTCTGAATTTCCTCCCCATTTAGAAAATTGTCCATGCCTCTATTCTTCCAACCAAAATGCATGACATCACACTTTCCCACATCTGCAAACTTAGCCAGAATGCCCTCAGTTTTTTCATCTAGATCATTAACATATAAACTGAAAAGTTGTGGTTCTAACACTGACCCTGTGGAACACCACTAGTCACTGGCTGCCAACCTGAGAATGATCCTTTTATCCCCACTTGTTGCTTTCTGCCAGACAGCCAAGCTTCTATCCCTGCTAGCACCTTGTCTCTGACACCATGGGCTCTTATTTTACTCAACAGCCTCCTATGTGGCACCTTGTCAAAGGCCTTCTGGAACTCCACATAGATTAGATTATAGATTACATTACATTACAGTGTGGAAACAGGCCCTTCGGCCCAACAAGTCCACACCGACCCGCCGAAGCGCAACCCACCCATACCCCTACATTTACCCCTATACCTAACACTACGGGCAATTTAGCATGGCCAATTCACCTGACCTGCACATCTTTGGAGTGTGGGAGGAAACTGGAGCACCCGGAGGAAACCCACGCAGACACGGGGAGAATGTGCAAACTCCACACAGTCAGTCGCCTGAGGCGGGAATTGAACCCGGGTCTCTGGCGCTGTGAGGCAACAGTGCTAACTACTGTGCCACCGTGCCACCCTTCCATTGGCTGTCCTTGGTCTAACCTGCTTGTTACATTCTCAAAGAATTCTAGCAGATTTGTCAAGCATGACCTCCCCTTGATGATACCATGCTGACTTTGCCCTATTTTACCATACACTTCCAAGTATTCAGAAATCCCATCCTTCACCATAGATTCCAGGATCTTACCCATGACCAAGGTTAGGCTAATTGGTCTGTAATTTTCTGTCTTCTGCCTTACTCTCTTTTTAAACAGGGGTGTCACATTAGCAATTTTCCAGTGTTCTGGGACCCTCCCTGATTCTTGCGGTTCCTGAAAGATCACCACTAACGCCTCCACTATCTCTTCAGGTATTTATTTCAAACTCTGGGGTGTAGTCATAGAATCATAGAGATGCATAGCACGTCCATGCCGACCAGATATCCCAACCTAATCTAGTCCCACCTGCCAGCACCTGGCCCAAATCCCTCCAAACCCTTCCTATTCATATACCCATCCAGATGCCTTTTAAATGTTGCAATTGTACTAGCCTCCACCACTTCCTCTGGCAGCTCATTCTATACACATACCACCCTTTGAGTGAAAACTTTGCCCCTTAGGTCTCTTTTATATCTTTCCCCTCTCACCCATCCATCTGGTTCAGGTGATTTATTCACCTTCAGTCCATTCTGTTTTTCCATCACCTTCACACTCACTCACTGTCCCCTCACTTACTTGAATTTCTACAGATGTTTATGCCAGGTCTGCAGAGCTTTGCCAGCAACCTCTGATTTTGTTATGTACATTACACCTTTTATTAAACAGCATGGATGGGACCAGGAATGTGCCAATTAGTCAAATATTCTGGTTGATGAACAGATCCACATGATCAATGTGAAAGCAATCAGTGAACAATAGAATCACATTGCAGGGGGTATACACATTACTGTTATTCTTTACTTTAGCATAAATCACCAAAATAATAATGTACTTTGCCTTAGATAGTGAAACAGCCTTCTCTCACACACCCTCAACTGATTACTCAAGAAGTCACATATATTGCAGTAATATAGTGAACTTTCGGTATTTGAGGTATGTGATTTTTGCCAATGTATAAAGAATAACAGTTCATAAGCTGTGCTTAAAACAAACTTGACTGTACAGACGTTTGATTTCTCAGACACCCAAGTGTCTGGATGAATATTAAGTTGATGGGTCATACCAGAAGTGCATACTTCTAATAGCATGTCATGCTCCAAGTGACCTGTGGATAAGATGGAGTCTGAGAACTTTTGAACTCAAGTCAATTGCTATGTCATTGTGATAAAGCACAAACATCTCTCTTAAAGGCACACTGACATACTGACTATGAGAAATAATACAGCAAGACTCCCTGTGTACAACACTGGCTTAAACAGCACAGCTGCATTACTGTTCTGAAGAAGGGTGACTGGATCTGAGGCATTTATTTCATTTTCTCTTCATAGATTCTACCAGGCCTGCTGATTTTTTTTTCTTAGCAATTTCTGACTTTGGTGTGGTGTATCACTTCATTGATTTAAACATCAAAAAAAAAGAACCAGGATAAAGGATTAGATTTATGTAGAGACTTTGAAGAGTCAGGGTTAACAAAGATAAGAGGAGATTGAATAGCAGTGTTCAAAATTGTGAGATGTTGATATTACAGGTAAAAAGAAACTGTTTCCCTTGACAGGAGGGTGACTAAGCACAGAATATGGGCTTAGGTTAATTGGAAAAATTATTTGGGGTTGAGATGTTGATGAATCAAACATTTCTTTTCAACTCAATGAGGTTTTTATGAACAGGAATGCGCTGCATGAAAGGCTCTTTGCAGTTGATTGAATGGTAATTTCAGAAATGGAATTGGATAAATACTTGGCATTGCTCGAGTGACCATATTTCCCTGTGCTGAATGCAGAACAGCCAGTAAAATTATTCATTTTCAAGGAAGCTCAATGGCAATATGTCAGAACTGATGCTGGAATTCACAAATTAAAATTGAGTTCACTAAGCCCTGAAATAACTCCACAGAGGCTGATACGTTGTCACCAGATCACCCTTTATTTATACGTGAGAAGTCCTTGACACTGATTAAGGTCCATCACAGCCAGCTCTCGAAGTGAACAGTATCTCTAACACTCTGTTCTTATCTGTCAGCCAGGGCTCCTTGATTGGACCAGATTACCAGCCCCAAACACGTATTTTCTGATGAAGAGTCATCTCAACTTGAAACATTAGCTTGCTTCCTCTCCACAGATGCTTCCTGACCTCCTGTGATTTCGAACATATTTTGTTTTCTTTGAGGTCCACCTGGCTGATCTGTTACAAGCCCCGTTAAAACTAAATACTTTGTTTTGTGACATGTTTAAGTGAAAGTATTTCACTTAAGTATTGTTTATGTTTAAGTATTTCCCTGTCCTAAACTTGCTGTCTCCTACAGTCTGACATGTCTTGTGAACTATAGCTGTCATTTGAAAAACAATTTCCTAATGATCTCCCTGTCTTTCAGCAGCTTGTCATAGAATGCAATACAGTCCTGAGCAAAGGTCACTGCCAAAAACAAAACAGTCTTCATGGTAACAACAGGGTCAATGGTTCAGATCTGTGAAGGGTTT
The DNA here is from genome assembly GCF_004010195.1 of Chiloscyllium plagiosum. NCBI lineage: Eukaryota > Metazoa > Chordata > Chondrichthyes > Orectolobiformes > Hemiscylliidae > Chiloscyllium > Chiloscyllium plagiosum. The sequence goes on along the minus strand of NC_057724.1, from coordinate 74,733,049 downwards.
CATCACCTCTCACCCCTTCACAAAGTGATAGAGTCATAGAAATGTACAGCATGGAAACAGACTCTTTGGTCCAACTTATCCATGCCGACCAGGTATCCCAACCCAATCTAGTCCCACCTGCCAGCACCCAGCACATATCCCTCCAAACCCAACCTATTCATATACCCATCCAAATGCCTTTTAAATGTTGCAATTGTACTTGCCTCCACCACTTCCTTTAACAGCTCATTCCATACACGTACCAACTTCTGCGTGAGCAATGTTGCCCCTAAGGTCTCTTTTATATCTTTCCCCTCTCACCCTAAACCTATGCCCTCTAGTTCTGGACTCCCGCACTTTGTCTATTTATCCTATCCAAGCCCCTCATGATTTTGTAAACCTCTATTAGGTCACCCCTCAGCGTCCGATGCTCCAGGGAAAACAGCCCCAGCCTATTCAACCTCTCCCTGAAGCTCAAATCCTCCCACCCTAGCAACATCCTTGTAAATCTTTTCTGAACCCTTTCAAGTTTTACAACATCTTTCCGATAGGAAGGAGACCAGAATTGCATGCAATATTCCAACAGTGGCCTAACCAATGTCCTGTACAGCCGCAACATGACCTCCCAACTCCTGTACTCAATACTCTGATTTAATAAAAGACTCCTACATTTCCATTTTCTGATTATTTCTGACAAAAGATCATTGCTCTGAAATGTGAATGGTGTTTTACTCCACAGGTGTCACCTGACCAGTTGGATTTTTGCAGCAATGGTCTGGATTTTCTCTTGGCTCGATAATCATTTCTGAAGTGTAGATGGAAGCTGGATGAGTCATCCTGTGGAATCTCCGGCATAGCAGACTCCGAAGAAATTAAAGATACTGCTCGGTAATTCCCCTACATTTGGAATCCTCTATTAAATGCATTGTCTAACTCCTGTATGACTGACGCTGATCCCATTTTTAGCTCACACACTCCCACTTACCAGACCCCTTGCTACTTTGTACCATGGTACCCTATTTCCCTGACATATGGCTCACGTGGCACACTACCCCTTACCCAATTGGGACACTATCCACTGACTCCCCCCACCCCCCGTCCCCAAGAAATGGCAGCCTACCTATACTCATTTGGCTCTCATTTCACCTGGTGCTCAGCCAGAACTCCAATACACGTCAGACCAGGACCGAACGGTTCCTCTCACTCTGGGACCCGATTTCCAGAGATGCTTGCACTTTCACAGTCAGTCAGCTGTGAAAGTTCACTGTTTCTTTCTTTGATTTTTTTTGTTGAACCCTGGAGCCATTCTCTGACCTCCGATGTGGTCTCTCCCAAAACTCCTGCTCTCTCTCTTTCTTCTCCTTCAAAGTATCATTGTTTTAAATCTGTTTTTAAAAGTTCCAAACACAAAACATAAACATGTAAAAATAATAACTACTTCTCCAAGAAATTGAAGATATCAGCTCCAGTTTTGAAAGGAATTCAAAAAAAGAGCAGCTCTTATACAATTCTCTATTGTTCACTATTTTGGATTTTATCTGATGCCCTTTTCTTGCCAAGAGACCTCCCCCCATTCCAGACCTTATGAGCTCTTCCCTTTCCTGCTTCAAACACTCCTTCCCCCACTCCAGAACTGAGCCCCTGTTCCAGACCCAATACCTCTCACCAGCTCTGGACCAGTCATCCCCTTCTCCTCCTGGCTGGACCCAAACCTTACCTCCCTCATCACCAAATCAATTCCTTATTCTGAACCTGAGGCACTTGCACTGGCACCAGATCTGACCTCTCCACCTCCTCACCTATTAATCAGTCCAACCCATTTATCCAGTGCCACTAGGACCTGATGCTTATCACACAATTTCCAATATCTGTCACTCACACCAATCTATCATTTACAAGACCCCTTGCCACTTTGTACCGTGATACCCTACTTACCTGACATATGACTCACCTGGCACACTACCCCTTATCCAACTTGTATACTAACTACTGACTCCCTAAGAAATGGCAGCCTACCTACACTCATTTGGCACCCATTGTAACTGGCACCTTATCCTAGATACTGTACCTCCTACTTGGCACACTACTCACATGGCATCATATCCCTTGAATCATTTGCAAGTTTGGTATTTGCCCCCTACATACAAGATTTGAATCATTAAAATAAATCCAGAAAAGCAGGAATCCCAAAACCTGCCCCTAGTGATCGTCATTGCAAAATGCCTTCCAACCTGAAAAATATCCATTCATCATTACCCTTTGTTTCGCTATCTTTGGCCATTTTTTAATGATATTGCTGCGATGCCCTTTCATCCATGGGCCAAAATTTTCCTCATAATCCTGTTTTATGATACTGTTTTGATTATTTTCTTACCTTCTATTGGTCAGCACATTCTATTCTTTAAGAGACTATATTACGCCAACCCAGATCGAAACTGATAACAGATTTAATGTCTCATCGAAAGATGCTATCTGCTACCGTGCAGAACTCCCGTAGTACTGCACCACTGAGTCAGCTTGAATTCTGCATTAAATCTCTGAAGGTGGGCTTGAATGTGTGACATTCAGATAATGTTACATATCACTCCAGGCCTGAAATGTAGCTGTAGACATTTGCTTAAAATAAAGAGAAAGTTTATTGTGGCATAATTTATCACTTCTGATGATTTGGCAACGGTTTGTCAGCAGTTTTTTTTTATCGATACCTTCACGGACAGGTCGGTGAATTCACATTTTATAAATTTTATTAAGAGCTGATGGGATCCTAGCAATATGAACTGCCTTTCAACTTGATTTATATTGCAGAAGTAGTCAATCACAAATCACCGTTTCTTCTGTTGAAGGCCATAAGACCTTTTCCCAGGATTTAATGGGTCATGCTTTTCAAGAAAGCATATTTGAATTGGATTTTCTAGCAGTATTGAAATTTCAGCAGTGACACAGTCACCTTGCTTTCTTCATAAGAGGCTTTGACATAAGTACAGTCACATCAAAACAGACAGTCATTTATTTCTCAAATTGTTCTTGTCGTCTTGAAACAAACCTCGCAAATAGGAGCCGGATCATTTGTAGCTTTCAAGCCTGAGATTGACAGGTAAGGTTAAAAGGAATAAAAGCTTTGTATTTATAAAGTTCCATTTGTAACTTCAAAGGTTACTGGCATTCAAGATTACAATCACTGAAATACTTATGAAAGGGAGTCATGGTTGTAATGCAGGAAATTCAGTTGCCAATTTGTATGCAGTAATCTCACACAAATAGATGGACCAGTCAATTTAAGCAATGCTGATGGAGGAATAGGCACTGAGCTGGGCAGCAAGGGATAACTCCCCTGATCTTCTTTGAAGTATCATTTGTATCCATGTGCAAAAGGGGACTCAGTTCACAATCTCAATTGTAAGGCATCATCTTGGACAGTGGTGAACTCCCTCAGTACTGCATTGAAGTCCCACACAATATTTTGACCTCAGGTCTCTAGATTCCAATCCACACTCTTCTAACTTAGAGGACAGAGTTAAACCAATTGATCCATGGGTGACACTTAATTATAAATGTATCACCAATACAGTATGAATGCTGGTAAATAACATTGATATCCAGACATACAGCATGAATTAATAGATTGGTAGAACTTGCTTTTGTGACTGAATTAGTTCTTGTGCCTGTACATTTGATCATGTGTTCCTTTTTTGTTCATGTGTGGGATGTGCAGGTTATTGACTAGGCCCAGCATTTATCACCTAAGCTCCTGATTGCCCTTGAGAAGGTGGTGGTGAACTCATTTGAACTCCGTGTGAACACCCAGATTTAGATGCTATGACAGTAAATGAACATCAATATAGTTCCAAGTGAGAATGATATGTGACTTGGAGGGGAACTTACAGGGTGTAATGTTCCCATACATCTGAGGCTGCTGTCCTTCCAGATAGCGGAGGCCACAGGTTTGAAAGGTTGGTTGGGTTGCTGCAGTGCATCTTGGAGATGATACACATTGCTGTTAGTTTCTATTGACAGTGAATGTTTAAGTTAGTGGATGGCTTGTTCTTAGTGATATCCTTTCTCCCACCATTGACATTTGTGATTGATCCTAATTTTGAAGTATGACAGAATCACATTTCTAACATGTCTAGTGGTAAATTTCAATTCATTGTTTCATTTACTCAAAGCATCAGATAACAAAATCAATTCCCAACAGTTCCTTGATCTGATTAGAATTATTGATCCTTTGAGCAGAAGAAGTACTTTGATTTATTATGATTTGTCCATTTGATACAAACTAGTGATCTACGCGTATCAACCCACCATGAACTATCCTACTCTGATCCTCTCTGCTCATTCTCCATGAGCCATACGATATTCTGCACCTTTCAAAATATGAATAAAGGTGTGCTCTAAAAATAAATTAGGACAATTTAAAGAAGTGAATTTGGATTCATGCATAAAACTCAGTTCTCTATCTCAGCACTGATGTGATTATTCTTGAGTGGATTAAGTACAGAGGAACACTATACCTGTCTAATTACATTGAGAGATACTCAACATGTACATCTGAAATCTGTCTTTCCTTAAGATAATGGATGCATTATCTTGTGTAAAATGAAAGAGTTATGATTAGTTTCTTCTGATGCATGTTTAAGTGCTTACCCTGACTTTAAATAAACTCAAATCGTTTATAATCTGAAGCAGGACCTTTTATATATTGTACTCTGAAAATCAAGGACTGAGAAAGCAATATCACAACAATAACATAGATCTGTAAGGCATAAAATGAATAATAATATGATAAAATGGCTCCAAAGATTTTCAAGGATCATTGTGAAAGGTAATTATTCACCAAGGCAGGTAAGGAGATGGTAGATCAGCTGACCAAGAGCTCGGTCAACAAGATAGTTTTTAAGGAGGAAAATGAAGGAAGAGAGGTGGAGGAAGAGAATACTCAATCCTTAAAGTCATCGTGATCCTACATACCCACTAAAGAGAGACATACTGGCAGTAGTTTCACCTGAGGGTCACCATATCTCAGAGTTGGTTGAAAAGGTTAAAACCATCATAGCAACCTCAGCTAATGTGGAAATTGACTACATGCTGCTAGAATTAGTCTGCGTTGCAAACAAACCATGGCATTAACTGAACTAACCAACTCATCCAGGTCTTAGGGACCAGGCAACTGAGGACATGTTTATCACCCATGGAGTGACTAAATTCAAAATGGTGACAGAGCGAGCTCTCTACAGCAAATCTTATTCATACATACCTTCTTATCTGCTCTTCTAAATCTCAACTCTACATCTATCGGAATTACTAATCAACATGGAAAACATTGAATGTGGGTAAATCAATGGTGACATCTTGAAAATGCCCATATTAGAGAGGAGGTTGTGCTGGATGTCTTAAAACGCATAAAAGTGGGTAAATCCCTGGGATCTGATTCGGTGTACTTGAAAACTTTGCGGGAAGCTAAAGGAGTGATTGCTGGGCCTCTTGCTGAGATATTTGGATCATCAATAGTCACAGGTGAGGTGGCAGATGACTGGAGGTTGGCTAACGTGGTGCCACTATTTAAGAAAGGTGGTAAGGACAAGCTAGGGAACTATAGACCAGTGAGCTTGACATCAGTAGTGGGCAAGTTGTTGGAGGGATTCCTGATGAATAGGATTTACATGCATTTGGAAAGACAAGGGCTGATTAAGGATAGTCAACATGGTTTTGTGCGTGGGAAATCATGTCTCACAAACTTGATTGAGTTTTTTGAGTAAGTAACAAAGAGGATTGATGAGGGCAGAGCAGTAGCTGTGATCTATATGGACTTCAGTAAGGCGTTTGACAAGGTTCCCCATGGGAGACTGATTAGCAAGGCTAGATCTTATGGAATACAGGGAGAACTAGCCATTTGGATACAGAACTGGCTCAAAGGTAGAAAACAGAGTGGTGGTCGAGAGTCATTTTTCAGACTTGAGGCCTGTGCCCAGTGGAGTGCCACAAGAATTGCTGCTGGATCCACTACCTTTTGTCATTTTTGCAAATGATTTGGATGTAAACATAGGAGATATGGTTAGTAAGTTTGTAGATGACACCAAAATTGTCGGTATTCTGGACAGCGAAGAAGGTTACCTCAGAATACAACAGGATCATGATCATATGAGCCAATGGGCTGAGGAGTGGCAGTGGAGACTAATTTAGATAAATGTGAGGTGCTGCATTTTGGAAAGGCAAATCAGAGCAGGACTTATACACTTCATGGTAAGGTCCTGGGGAATGTTGCTGAACAAAGAAACCTTGGAGTGCAGGTTCATAGCTCCTTGAAAATAGAGTGGCAGGTAGATAGGACAGTGAAGAAGGCATTTGATATGCTTTCCTTCCTTGGAGATAGCATTGAGTACAAGAGTGGGAGGTCATGTTGCAGCTGTAGAGAACGTTGATACGGCAAATTTTGGGACATTGTGTGCAGTTCTAGTCTGCCTTCTATCAGAAGGATGTTGTGAAACTTGAAAGGGTTCAGAAAAGTTTTACAAGGATGTTGCCAGGGTTGGAGGATTGTATCTACAGGCAGAGGCTGAATAGTTATGGGGCTGTTTTTCCTGGAGCGTCAGAGGCTGAGAGGTAACCTTACAGAGGTTTATAAAATCATGAGGGGTATGGATAAGGCAAATAGATAAAGCCTTTCCCTGGGGTGGGGGAATCCAAAATTAGAGGGCATAGATTTAAGATGAGAGGGGAAAGATTTAAAAGGGACCTAAGTGGCAATGTTTTCATGCAGAGGGTGATACACGTATGGAATGAGCTGTCAGAGGAAGTGGTGGCAGCTGGTACAATTATGATATTTAAAAGGCTTCTGGATGGGTATATGAATAGCAAGTTGAGAGGGACATGGGCCAAGTGCTGGCAAATGGGACAAGATTAATTTAGAATATCTGGTCAGCATGGAAGAATTGAACCAAAAGGTCTGTTTCTGTGTTGTACAACTCTTTGACTCTATGTTCTAAATGTAATGTTGACCTTGCTCTTTGCCCACCCTCTCTGCAGCCGTAACCTTGTATTCTTTGCTTTGTTCTCTTATCCTGATGCATCTTGTACAGTGTGATCTGCCTGTACTGCACACAAAACAAAACCCTTCAATGTACCTGAATACTTGTAACCATACTAAATCAAACTAAATCAAATTGGTGTCCCTTGAGAGTCTCAAATTAGTTAGCACAGGTATCTCAGAGGCGTATGGGACTAAAGGAAATTATGGAGATATGGAGGAGGTGAGAAAGTGAAATGAGCTGAAGACAAGGATAAGATACTTTTCAAGATTAACATTGTTAGCTGGTACAAATTTGGAATGGAAAGTGAAAACAATTTCTTGATACTTGCTAATATTTAATTGAAGGAAATGTATGTTCTTTAAGTACTAGATGTTGGATAAACAGTTTAATTTTGGAATAACAGGAGAGGAATTTAGAGAGTGGTAGTGAGTCAGTGTTGCATTTTGTGAAAACAATTACTATTGGCTTGGATGATGCTGGAAAAGGGCAGAAACTGAATGGAAAATGCAGTGATTGGGACCAGGGTGACCTTATTAACTATGAGATTCTTGAGTGGGGGAAGTTGGTCCAGCCAATCAGGAAAGCCTTTCTAACCAATATAACCAGGAGATTAGAATCTCCTTAGTTGAGAATTACTTCAAAATAAGAGAAATATTTTAAAAAAAACTGGAGATTTAGAATCTCCTCAGAAAATAAAAGAAATAAAAATATAACCAGGAGATTAGCATCTCCTCAGAAAAAAAAACAAAATAAAAAGCTAAGCAGGAGATTTGACTCAAAAAAAGAATTATTTAAAAAAAAACAGGAGATTTAGAATCTCCTCAGTTCAGGGACTGACTCTGAGCTGACCAAAAAAATATATAACCAGGTGACTTAGTATCACCAAAAAAAACCCAGAGATTATAATCTCCTCAATTGCGGACTAACTCTGAGCTGGCTGTCCACAGCTAGTGTACAATGCACTAGTAAATATAGGGTGACTTGGTGGCGGGAGAGCAGCCTCTAGGCAGTTATTTCAGGAAATATAAGAGGGCAAGGAGGAGTCCTCGGGCAGTGCCAGACATAATGGTGAGGGAGCAGGAAGAATAGTCACTGCAAGTGTTTCTCTGGCTGTGATGAGATAGATAATAATGGAACAAAAAGCAAATACTCCCATCTCCCTTGAAGACAATCAAGGATAGTGTCAACTGTGTCAGAGGTTGCAAAGATCTAATAGGATACGAAAGGAACATTTCCTTTGTCACAGCCACATTTGTGTCACTTCTGACTTTGATAATCGCTGAAAGTAAGCAGGTGCAGCAGGTGGTGAAAAAAAGCAAATGATACAGAATTATTGAATGTTACAGTACAGAAGGAAGCCATTTAACCCATAATGTCTGTACTATCTCTTGAAAAAGCTACCCAGTTAGTCCCATTCTGCAGTCTGTAGCCCTCTAAATTCACCATCATCAAATATATATCCCAACAACTCTCTGAGTAAAGACTTTTAGAATATAAAATATAGAACTGTACAGCAGTTTACAGACCCTTCGGCCCACAATGTTGTGCCAACCTTTTATCCTACTTACGCTTCAGGCTCTCTACCTTTATTCCTGATGAAGGGCTTTTGCCCGAAACGTCGATTTTGCTGCTCGTCGGATGCTGCCTGAATTGCTGTGCTCTTCCAGCACCACTGATCCAGAATCTGGTTTCCAGCATCTGCAGTCATTGTTTTTACCTCGTTGATTTTAACCCTACTGCAAATCCTCTTGCAAGGATGCCTGCCTTGAAGAAGTTTTCCTCCTCTCTCTACAAGAATCTCAGGGAGTCCCTCTCCCACTGCAACTCAAACTTCCAGCTCCGCACTGTCCCCTTGATTTGTCTGGATTTGTCCGACCTGCCTAGCTCCTTTTCCACCTATCCACTCCACCCTCTCCTCCCTGACCTATCGCCTTCATCTCCTCCCCCACTCACCTATTGTACTCTATGCTACTTTCTCCCCACCCCACCCTCCTCTAGCTTATCTCTCCACGCTTCAGGCTCTCTGCCTTTATTCCTGATGAAGGGCTTTTGCCCGAAACGTCGATTTTGCAGCTCATCGGATGTTGCCTGAATTGCTGTGCTCTTCCAGCACCACTAATCCAGAATCTGGTTTCCAACATCTGCAGTCATTGTTTTTACCTCTATAGAATGGATACTGTCTATTGTACCTACATAAAAGCCATTTATTTCATCACACAACCTCACTCTTTCCTGTCATCTTACAACCCTTCTCTTTGTCAATTAATTCTTCAATTTGCTTATTAAAACCACAATAGAATTTATCTGCTCCGCATTCTCTTTCAGTACAGGCTAGGTCGTAATCATTTGCTGCATGAAAAGTGTTCCTATGTTTTACCTTTGATTCTTTTGCCAGTCAATTGACTTTAATGTTGTCTGAATTTTTAACCGCCCCTCTGTTGCCCCCCAACAACTGCATCCAATCTCCAATTTCCGTAAGCTGACAAGACATATCTAAAATTACTGTTGTCATTCTGGCAGGACAGTGGACCAAGAGGGCCCCACTTCCAACCACTTACCAGATTTACAGCTAGAAATGGCCTTTTGAGGTCCAAGAACCGTAATAGTGTAAGGCAGGTTAGGAAAATCTGGTGGCGATTCCAACACAATGATCCAGAATCTACTGCCAGACCAGACTTTACATTTCTTCTGTTTATCAACCTCTTCAGACATGGTACTATACACATCTGGAGCAGAGGGTCTTGAACCTGCATCACCTAGTCCATTGGTAGGGTCATTATCAAGATGCTCCTATGCTCACCTATGCAGACACGTGTATAAGCAAATTCCAAATGCGTACACATATACACATGCACACAGAACACATGTATGCAGGTAAGGCCACTCAGATTAGACATTAGCTTCCAAGTGTCGAGGAAAGATTTGTTTAATTTAAGGTGGTCAAAGGATTGTTAGCACCATTATAAAATGGAAATTGAAAAGTATTTATTTGGGAGTTGGGCCTTAAGGAGTTTAGAACCAAGACAGGTGGATGGAGTTGATGGTCAGGCATGAACTAACTAAATGTTAGGATGGTTCTGAAGGGGCTGAATGGCATCTCACTCAGCGACATCCAACAACAAACTGACAACAAACTCCTTTGCTGAGCAATTAAAAGTAAAAATAAGCAGCTGTTTACATCCTTTTTGATATGCATGACAGCCCATTGCAGCTATGGCAACTCAGTCAGAATTAGAGGCCATTAGCGGCCCTGCAACATCAGCACAACCATGAAAAAACTCCCTGGTTGCTATGTAACTGACCCATGTAGAGTGCAGTGAGTCACAGTGAGAAAGATTGAAGGAAAACATAATCCATTTGAGGTCAAGTACTTCCTACTAACTGGGAAATTAACACACGTTTATTGACATTTATTGACTTGTCCATTCACATACTTATTTTTGCACATCTATTATTGCACATCTCTGGAGCAGTGGGACTTGGGAACCAGATGTCCAGGCTCAGAGTTAAGTACAGCATCACTGCACAACAAAAGTCTACCAACATTCAGATATACCTGCAAACACTGACATTTGCACACACACATATGCACACGTGTGTACATACACACATACCTGTAAGCCTGCGTACATAAGTACACATATGTATCTACACATATGTACTTGCTGCACATATACATATATGGATGCAAACATGTGTGCACTCATGAATACAGACACATGTACATCGAAATGTATGCATGTATGTACATTGACACACACATGCATGTGCATTACACCAACACATGTCAGAGTAAGGGCCTCGCCCACTGATGGGGACAACAGCTTCAGCTCTGAGGCTAGGACATTAATGCTCAAGGGTTCACCTCCCGCAGCACAATTACAGTCATGCTGGTCTCGAGGGGAATTCATGAGGAAGCGATGACGAGGAAAGCTCCTGCTGCCTTTCTCCTATTCAACCCAGTTATCTGCTGGAGCTGACTACAGCTTATGTGGTGGCTTGGCCAAAGGTTCTGATTTGGTCAATACTTCCCTCCGTTTTATGAGGCAGCAAAGAGGCTTGGTGTTTGGAGTCATCACGGGTTCCCAGTGTGAACTGAGCAGCTATAGGTGGCCAATGGGAATGCATAAACCTGTCAAAGGCTACACCCAGGAACCTTCAGAACCCTTGCCCCTTCCATTGCATCCTGTGTTAGCAGTAATGCCAGCATCCTGGCCCTTAGCTGGAAATTCCCGACCTTTCCAAGGTCACCCTTGAGTTTTCATTCATCACCCCAGAACCTCCCAATATCACCCTCAGCCATACATGATCCTCGAACTATTGTTATTAATCCACTGCTGAATTACTGAATTGAATTATTGAATTAGTTTTATGATCATGTGCATGCAAATGAGTGTAGTGAAACGATTGCAATGTCGTCACTTACAGGCATAAGGGCCAGCCTGCCCTCCTGGTCATCACCCATTTCAATTCCTCTTCCCATTCCCTCTCCAACATGTCCATCCTTGGTCTCCTCCATTGATACAGTGAATCAGACCAAAAATTTGAGGTACAGCACTTTAACTTCTACCTGGACAATCTACAGCCCAGAGGACTCAACGTTGAGTTCTCCAATTTCAAATAACCTTCCCACCCATTCCCTGACTCCCATCCCAGGCCATCCACCCTCCCTTCTATTCCTTTGACCAACTCTTCCTTCCAACTACCAAACAGATTCATTCCTCCCATTGACCAACTAGGTTGTACCCTCTGCCTATGTTCACCTATCACTACCTCACCATTTTGCCCCTCTCCCCAACCAAAACCCTCCCCCTCACCTTTATCTGCAGGTCTCCTTATTCCCACCCTCCAGTCCAAAGAAGGGTTAAACCTGAAACATTGACTTCTCCACCACCTGATGCTGCCTGGCTTGCTGTGCTTTTCCAGCCTCCTGCTTGCTTACAATGTCATCATTTATGGCTCCATCTTAGGTACAACACAGCGAGGTACGGATACTTAAGTATTTGGTACAAAATAGAAAAAAATAATAAATTAAAAGTCCAGCATAAGTTCTTCCGTCCCAGTCTCTAACTTCCAGACCGCACTGGGTTAAGTCTCCAAAGTCTGGCCTTCAAAGCTCGCAGCCTTACCTTCGGTCCACAAGGTCCTCACCTTGTATGTCACTGTCAGTGACTTGGAACTCCGATCACTACACACCACCCCTCCAATCTGGCTGCCATCATCTTAAAGCCTTCTTCTATCGTCTTCCACCTGCCCTTAATAAGCTTCAAATTCTTCTATAGGCCCTGGAATGTCCAGCCTCATTAAGCTTGACCTCCCCACTTTGGTCATTGACTTGCCATATGCTACTGTTGAACCAGAATTTTGAAACAGTGGGTTCTGTCATGTAGGTCAGAGTCTGGCTTCGCCCAGTGACCTCCTCTCCCATACCTAAAAAATGTCAGTGTCATGTTACAGTCAACCACATTACTGTGGGTCTGTAGTCGCATCTGCTTAGATAACGGTGGTTAAAGGAAGTTAGAGATTTTACGACAATCAATGAGACACTCAAATTCCATTACTAGTCTTCAATTCCATTTTTATTAACTAAATTTACACTCAGCAGTTGAACTCACGCTCCCCAAGCTATTAGGTCATTCCTAATGAAGGGCTTATGCCCAAAACATTGATTCTACTGCTCCTCAGATGCTACCTGATCTGCTGCGCTTTTCCAGCACCCCACTCTCGACTCTGATTCCAGCATCTGCAGTCCTCACTTTCTCACCAAACTATTAGCCTGGTGTTCCAGATTACAAGTCCAGTGACATTACCACTAGGTCCCTGCATGTGTAGATTTCTATAAATGGCACTGCAGAATAACGTGATGAAGATGCATTTTCCTCAATGTCAAACAGCAAAATTAAGTTGCCAATCTTACCCAGTAGTTGCTTCACTTGACTTTAAATTGCTTATTTCATTGCAGAGAATGCAAATTCTGTACATTGTCTTGAACTGAAATCAATATAAACTTAAGTTGGTAAAGAAACAGAGAGCTGCAATCATACTGTAGACTTAAAATGATGCCAAAATGAAAATGTAATCAAACTGCATTGTGGTGAATAGCCCTACCATTATCATCAGTCGAGTTTTATGCATGCATTCATGTGATTTGCCTGAAATTTATGAGTCCATTTAAAATTATGTTTTTAAAATAACAAATAAAACTTAAAAGGACTCAGAAAGGGTTTGTCCACTGACAAAGAGTTCAAATACGGTGCTGTGATTGATCAGTGAAGTGCTATATTGGCTGGTAGTCCAGACAAACGAGGAAGACCATATGATACGGAGGTGCTGACGTTGGACTGAGGTGGTCAAGGTTGAAAGTCACATTATAGTCAGGTTATAGTCCAACAGGTTTATTTGAAATCACAAGCTTTCAAAGCACTGGCTCTTTGTCAGATGTGATCACCTGACTACACTAGTCAGAACCTGGAACACCCAGAACCCTGCGAACAGTATTTGTCCCCTTGTCTGATGAAAGATATTGTGGACACTCTAGAGAAGGTTCACTCAGCTGATCCTAAGTATGGAGGACTGTTATCTGGGAGAGGCTAAGTAGTTTGTCCCTATACTCATTGGAATTTAAAAGAATGAGAGGAGACCTTACAAATACATATAAGAAGTGGCACAGTGGCTCAGTGGTTAGCACTGCTGACTCACATCACCAGGGACCCAAGTTCAATTCTAGCCTCGGGTGACTGTCTGTGTGGAGTTTGCACATTCTCCCTGTGTCTGTGTGGGTTTCCTCCAAGTGCCCAGGTTTCCTCCCACAATCCAAAGATGTGCAGTTTAGGTGAATTGGCCATGCTAAATTGCTGATCGTGTTCAGGGATGTATAGGTGAGGTGCATTAATCAGGGGTAAAAGTAGAGTTATAGGGTAGGGGAATAGGTTTGGGTGAGATACTCTTCGTAGGGTCAGTGTGGACTTGTTGGGCCGAAGGGTCTGCTTCCATTCTGTAGGGATTCTATGGATTCTTAGCAGGCTGCACAAGGTAGATGCAGAAAGATTGGTTCCTCTTCAGGAAGATTGCCTCCCCTTTGAGGAGAAGCTTGGGTCATAGGCATAACCTCAGAATAAGGAGTCACACATTTAGGAGAAGATGAAGAGGAATTTCTTCCCTCAGAGGGTAATGAATCGATCAAATTCTTTACCACAATGTACTCTCAAGGCTGGGTCATTATGTATATTGAAGGCTGAGTTCAATTTTTAATCAGCCAAGGAATTGAGAGTCATGTGGAAAAGGACAGAGTTGAGGATGATCGGATCGGCCATGATCACGTTGAATAGTGAAGTGGACCTGAAGGATCATTGGCCCAATTCTGCTCCTGAATCTTGTGTTCTATGGGGTTGCCCCCTACCAAGTGCTTATTTTTCAATTCTTATCACTGAGAAGACAACACAGCTTCACAGAGGAAAGTCAGTCAACACATTGTACCTCGTTACCCAATGACAACCACTTACCTTCTCCACACACCCTTACACACCATTTCTATCCAAATAACCATCCAATTCCCCTCTTGAATGCATCAGTTGAACCTGCCTTCATCACATTTCCCGGCGCTGCAGTCCAGACCCTAACTACTCGCTGATCGAAAAAGATTTTCCTCACTCCATTCTTTCTTCCTTTGCAGATCACTTTAAACTTATGCCTTCTTGTTCTTGTTCCTTTTAGAAGCAGAACAATCTCTCCTTACTGACTCTAACCAGCCTGCTCATGATTTTGCAAACCTGACCATTCTGTGGGTAGGGCAGAGCATTTCAGAGAACATCTCTGGGACACCCACACCAACCAACCCCAACGCCCCATAACGAACACTTCAACTCCCCCTCCCACTCTGTCAAAGACATATTCTGGTCTGGACTACACCACCAGGAAATGTGATAGAGGCTGGTTCAACTGATGCATTCAAGAGGGGCATTGAATGGTAATTTGGATAGAAATGGTGTGTAAGGGTGTGTAGAGAAGGTAAATGATTGGCATTGGGTAACAATGCTCATTTAACGAGGTACAATATGTTGACTGACTTTCCTCTGTGAAGCTGTGTTATTTTCTCGGTGATAAGAATTGAAAAATAAGCACTTGGTCAGAGTCAACCCCATAGCATCACAAGATTCAGGAGCAGAAGTGGACCATCGATCCTTTGGGTCCACTCCACTATTCAATGTGATCATGGCCGATCTAACAATCATCAACTCCTTTCTTTTGCACATGACTCTCAATTCCTTTGCTGATTAAAAATTGAACTCAGCCTTCAATGTGCATAATGATCCAGCCTTGAGAGTACATTGCGGTAAAGAATTTGATCGATTCATTACCCTCTGAGGGAAGAAATTCCTCCTCATCTTTGTCCTAAATGTGTGACTCCTTATCCTGAGGTTATGCCTATGATCCAAGTTTCTCCTCAAAGGGGAGGCAATCTTCCTGAAGAGGAACCAATCTTTCTGCATCTACCTTGTGCAGCCTGCTAAGAATCCATAGAATCCCTACAGAATGGAAGCAGACCCTTCGGCCCAACAAGTCCACACTGGCCCTCCGAAGTGTACCCTAATACTCTACATTTACCCCTGATTAATGCACCTAACTTACACATCCCTGAACACTACAGGCAACTTGACATGGGCAATTCACCTAACCTGCACGTCTTTGGATTGTGGGAGGAAACTGGAGCACCTGGAGGAAACCCATGCAGACACGGGGAGAATGTGCAAACTTCACACAGACAGTCGCCCAAGGCTGGAATCGAACCCGGGCCTCCTCCATCGCCACTCCCCAACCACCCGACGCCTGGAGGAAGAACGCCTCATCTTCCACCTCAGAACCCTCCAACCCCACGGCATCAATGTGGATTTCACCAGTTTCCTCATTTTCCTTCCCTCCACCTTATTCCATATCCAACCTTCCAACTCAGCACGGCCCTCATGACCTGTCCTATCTGTCCAACTTCCTTCCCACCTATTCACTCCACCCTCCTCTCTGACCTATCACATTATCCCACCTCCACCTATCTATAGCACTATCAGCTACCTCCCCCCCCAGACCCACAAGCCTCCCATTTATCTCACCACCCCCTCCAGCTCACAAGCCTCATTCCTGATGAAGGGCTCTTGCCTGAAACGTCAATTCCCCTGCTCCTCGGATGCTGCCTGACCTGCTGTGCTTTTCCAGCACCACACTCTCAACTCTAATCTCCAGCATCTGCAGTCCTCACTTTCGCCAACTCTTTCCAATGTGCTCACATTCTTACAAGAATGTGGCACTCAGTGCTGAACATAAAGTTTCAGTTATGGCCTGACAAGAGTCTTGTACAAGTCACTATTCTCTCTTTGCTCTTGTACTCATTGCCCTCAGTAATAAAGGCAAGAACACAGTATGCTTTATAACTGCTTTCTCCATCTATCTATCCAATTTCAATGATTTGTGAACATATGTACCCAGGACCTCTGCTTCTGCACCTGCCTTAGAATTGTACAGACTGTTTTATATTGTCTTTCAGTATTTTTCTGACAACAGTGCACAACATTACACTGCTCTGTATTGAACCTAGTCTGCCCATTCCAACAATTTTCCTATGCCCTTCTGAAGGATTATCGGGATATCTGATCAAATCAGATTATCTTATCATTGGCATGTTTCATTTTAATGGACCCAATTGTGGTCTGTAATGTTTCATTCGTACTTCCTCATCTCTGAAGTGTTTCATTTTCCTGAGATGGGTATCACTATATAATACAGATCATTCTTCCCTTTCTTTGCTGTTATTTGCATGATTACAAGTCTGAAGACCGAGGGCAGGGGAGGGTGGCACGGTCACATAGTGGTTAGCACTGCTGCCTCACAGTGTCAGGGTCCCAGATTCGATTCCATCCTCAGGCGACCGTCTGTGTGGCGTTTGCACATTCTCCCTGTGCCTGTGCAGGTTTCCTCCCATAGTCCAAACATGCGCAGGTTAGGTTGATTGGCCATGCTAAATTACCCATAAAGTCCAGGGATGTGCAGGCTAGGTGGATGAGCCATGGGAAATGCAGAGTTACAGGAATAGGGTGGGTCTGGATGGGATGCTCTTCGGAGGGTTAGTGTGGGCTCAATGTTGATCTCAGGCATCAAGCATGATTATATTCAAAGTGCATTAAAAACTGACACTCAAAAATTGTCCAGATAGTCCCACAAACTATTATCAAACATATTGAGAAAAAAATATCAAATGGATGTAAGAACTGAGTCAATCATTCAACCACTAATATCTGTTCTACAATCGAGTAAAAATTAAAAGAAACTGTCATATTAAAAACATTTTCTTCTGCCATTTTCTTCTTTACCTTTGTGCTTTCTTTCTAATTCTCTCGATAGTCTCTTCCCCGATCTTAGTTTTATTGTGAATAACAGAGTTAGTTTTCGGTCTCTTTATGTTTACCACATTCTTACCCAGTGTCCCTCTTTGTTTTCTGAATTGGCTGATTAGTTTGTCTCCCATTTCCTCCCCATGCCTACTCAGTGGTGTTACTAAACTGAGAATTACCATTTTGGCTGCTGTTTTATGGCTAATTGTCTGGACCGCATCGACACTCTACCTTTAAGACAGTTACATGACATCCTGACATGTGAAATTCTGGTGTGAAAGTATGTCCCTCACTTTAAGTCAATGTTCTGTATCATGGAATCAGTCTAGTCTTTTAAACAGTCAGTTACGTTTGCACAATGTTCAGCAGTACACAAATAATTCAGATTATGTGTGTAAGTCTGTGACATTGTAGCTATGTAAATATTTAGCATTGCAAATAAACTTCAAGATATTTGACTCAGTAGAGCCAAACTGCACTACATGTCACGTTGGCTAATATACAGTAAACTACAAAAGGTTATAATGGCCATAAATTCTCTCTCCCATTTCTTGGTACTCATCAATTTTCATTTTTCTGTGCTTTACACTAATGGTGATATGAACAGCTGACTTAATGTTGTCCATTGTAAAAGCATCCTCATTCATTTTAATTATTCAATACCTCAGCTCTCTCAATACTTTCTTCCTCATTAGCTCAGGATGCTGCAGATGTTTAATAGATTGCATCATTATTATTGATCCTGCTGCTCCACTGCATAGACATAACTCACCACATTCCACAACTGGTTCTGGAAACATTAGAATTAAATCAAAATAAGAGTCAAGAGTGTGGTGCTGTAAAAGCACCGCAGGTCAGACAGCATCCGAGGAACAGAAAAATCGACATGTCGGGCATAAGCCCTTCCTCATTCCTGATTGCCCGAAACATCGATTTTCCTGTTCCTTGGATGCTGCCTGACCTGCTGTGCTTTTCCAGCACCACACTCTTGACTCTAATCTCCAGCATCTGCAGAACTCACTTTCACCTATTCAATCAAAATAAGTCTGATTATTAGCTGAAACATAAAAGCAATGCAGCTTGAAAATCTTGACAAGCATCCATGAGCAATTTCTAAATATGTTTGCCACAGACAATTTTCTTTTATGTTTGCTTTTTAATCACAATCGGCTGATCTGTTTCATATTCGCTTATTCATTATAGATTATTTAATGAGGTCTTCTAGGTGGAGATGGTACATCTTACATCAAAACGTCAAAGAAGATCACAGGATTTATTGGTATTATAATCAATATTTATACCCAAGGTCATGAGAAAGCAGATGAACTGCTTCATTTCTTACTTGACAAGAGTGACTTGAACCTCTAGGCTACATCATTGGCTGTAAAATGTTTTGGGTTATCCTGAGAACATAACATGCTTCAAATCAATGCAAGATATTTCTTATAATGGAAGCAGAAGAAGGTAGATAGGCAAGTGATTATATTGTTGGACAATTAGTGACATTTTGTGCATTGAATTATAGAGTAGCTACAGTGCAGAATAAGACCTTTAGGCCTATCATATCCATATCAGCTCTCACCAAATGCAATTCACCAAGTACCACTGCTCCAGCTGACCCACCCAGTTCTTATCTTCAGCTGCTTGTCTAATTCTCTTTTGAAAGACACAATGATCCACCAACTTGTATTATTTTTATAATACAAATAATAATCTGGATGTTGGTAACATGGGATTGAAGAATCCAAGAAAACATTTGTGTTATATCCAACTGTTTGATTCACAGACCCATGCGTATCAGGGTAAACATTAAGCTTGTTTAGTTACAAAGACCCAAAAGAACTGCCGATGTTGGAATCTAAAGTACATAAGCAGGAGGCTGGAAGAACACAGCAAGCCATTCCTGAAGGAGGGTTATACCTGAAATGCCAACTTCTCCACCTCCTGATGTTGCCTGGTTTGCTGTGCTCTTCCAGCCTCCTGCTTGTCTAATTACAAAGAGCAGCTTGTTTCCATCAGGGTATCACGCTTCAAGTGACCCAAGTTAAGATGGAGCCTGAGAAACGTATACATTCTGGTCACATGCAGCGATGATGTCGTGAGCATATCTTTTAAAGGTGAACTGACAAACTAACCATGAGACAGGTCACAACATTCCCCTTTTTAGAAAGACAAAGAAGTATACAATATTTGTACATCGTCATGTGTTGTCAATCCAGTAATCATACAAACAGGTGAAAACAGAATTTACTAGGCTAATGATTAAAATTTTATGCGATACTTTAGACATTTGACAATTCTTCTAGACAATGTGACTGTTTACCTGTCTGAAGAGGTATGTGTTGGTGCACAACTGCTTTTGATTTACAACTTTGTTGTCTTTCTGCTAGATGTTGTTGCTCAGAGTCATTGCATCATCAATATTGTTGGAGCTTTCTTACCAACTCTCTTCATATATGATTGGAGCACAACTCATCATTCTGAGCTGGTCTCTGTACCTTTGCAATGTAGAACCATGATCAATAATGTTTTCATACTATCTGGGCTGGTTGTACATTTTAAATTCTTTACTAGTAGCCAAGTATTTGCATTTGTTTCATGCTCTGTTCAGTGCTCTGGTCATTCTCTAACTGCTCATTCATCATGTATCTTTTTCATTTCACTCTGTATATGAAGAAGAATGCCCTGTGTTTCACAATGGTTGGACCAACATTTGCTGAGCATGCTTGCTTGCAGTTGGCTTCTGAGCATGATATGTGCGGAGGGTAGTAGACCTATCTTCATTGGTGTTGTACAAAAATGCAGCAATGCAATGAAAAAATATTGATTTATTGCCCGGAACATAGTGATCATTGATTTAACGGAGGTACCATTTGTTCTGTTGGATATCCTGAGTGTGGATAATGCAGTGACAATGCAAAATGGGTCACTGTAAAATATCTTTAAATGCTTTGGCAATGAAGTGCAATCTGGTGTCAGGCACCAACCATTATGGGATGCTAAATAAGTTGAAGACAGTAGACATCATGTAGCAATGGTTATCCTCGTTGTATTGCCAAGTCAGCAAACAGCAGGAAATTCGGAGGAGTAATCCATCACATGGATATGCAATAATTTGGTATTAAGACCTGCTTGACCTTGTTCATGACCCAGTGTTGTCGATCATGCTTGCAACTGTATGGCCAAAATGAACCAATCTTCTCAAGTACCTCATTAATGTTGTTAGGCCATCTCTTGATAATGGACTTTCACAACTCATCCCATATGCCAATCTTCAGCAGTTGCTGATCTCAATTTTTCTCCGACCAATGTGTGTGAAGTTGACTTTAAGGAAGAGTTTGACTTCATAATCAAGATTATTAGTGGACAGGTTAAGATGAATAATTGTAATCTTCCGATGACTGGGTACTCTACTCATTGTTTCAGGCATTATTTCTGGTAGTCTTACCTTGTATAAGAAACAAAATCTGCACAAAGTGCTAGGAGAGGATGATTACACTGAAACAGAGAACAGTAAGTTAATTGGTGGAATCTGAGTAAGGAAGAAATTAATGAATTATAAACCAGGAATGCACAGCATGTATGTGCATGCATGGATTATAGTTAATAAGAGTGGAAAGTTACAAGCACAGATTGCAAATTGGAATTATGATGCGGTGATGACAATGAATTAGATTGTGGAAGACCAGGTCTAGCTGTTAACTATTTTGAATTACAAGGTGCTTGGAAAACATAGGAAAGGAAACAAACAAGATGGGATGGCATTGCTGAAGAAATGGAAAGTATCAGAGCGTTCAAGCATAGAATCAAGCTGGAACTGAGGAAGAAGAAAGGTACAGTTACATCACTTGGTGCAACAGACAGATCGCCATAGAATGGGAAGGGTAGATAGGAATGACTTTATAAAGAAAGTCAAAAATCACACTACATTGGATTATGTCCAACAGGTTTATTTGAAACCCCAAGCTTTCAGAGTCCCCATTCTTTCCTCAGGCTGCTAGTGAGAAAGAATACATCAGACACAGAACTTATGGTAAAAGATCAAAGGGTCATACAACTTATGCGACTGTACTGAACAAATCTAGACAGCTATTAAGTCTTTAATACTTAATAGCCATCTAGACTTGTTCAATACATTTGCATAGGTTTTACGACCCTTTGATCTTTTGCTTATAAATTCTGTGTCCGTTGTATTCTCTCTCACTCGCTGCCTGAGGAAGGAACGGGGGTTCTGAAAGCTTGCGGTTTCAAATAAACCTGTTGGACGAAAGCCCAGCATCATGTGCTTTTTGACTTTGTCTACTGCAGTTCAACAACGGCACCTCTCCATCATGTTTATAGAGAAAGAACAGAGGGTTAGAAGCATCACACAGTCATTATAATGGAAGTTTTTAATTATCTTAATTTACAACAGCACTATATGCCCAATCCAACAAGAAAGAAAGTGCTACTTGACCTGATTCTCAGGAAGGAGATGTACCAAGTAGATTAGTTTAAAGTGTGGGGGTAAAAGTGTTCTATGGTGAATAACACTCCACAATGAAGAAGATTATCTCGGAGTACAATGGGACCTTGAAAGATGGGCCAATGGGCCAAGGAGTGACAGATGGACTTTAATTTAGGTTAAGGTAAGGTGCCGCATTTTGGTAAGGCAAACAAGAGCAGTACATCTACAGTTAATGGTAGGACCCTGGGGAGTGTTGCCAAACATAGAGTCCGAGGTGTGCAGATGCATAGTTCCTTGAAAGTGGAGACACAGATGGACAGGATAGGGAAGAAGGCATTTGACACTCTTGCCTTCATTGGTCAGAACATTGAGTATAGGAGTTGGAATATCATGTAGTGGCTGTACAGGACATTTGTGAGGCCACTTTTGGGAAGAATGCTGTTAAACTTGAGAGGGTGCAGAAAAGATTTACAAGGATGTTGCTGGACTCGAGGGTTTGAACTACCATGAGAGGCTGAATAGGCTACAGCATAAGAGTCTGAGGGGTGACCTTGTTTATAAAATCATGTCGGGCATGGATATGGTGAATAGCCAAGATCTCTTCCCACCTCATAATTTCAATATATACAACTGAGGTGTTAAGCAAATCCGAAGGAAACAAAAGCCTCTTTGTTTCCTCTTTGAAGCAAGCTTTTTGCAAACACCCAGATGCTGTTAGTCTCCTGGTGATAACAACAAATCACAC
This sequence comes from Chiloscyllium plagiosum, assembly GCF_004010195.1. NCBI lineage: Eukaryota > Metazoa > Chordata > Chondrichthyes > Orectolobiformes > Hemiscylliidae > Chiloscyllium > Chiloscyllium plagiosum. The sequence continues at coordinate 74,710,471 of NC_057724.1, read as the reverse complement.
CCTTACTCTCAACCTTTTGCTTACTGTCAGTCTGTTTCTGGAAGATACAAAAGTTCCCAAGTGATACTGGATTATCATTTAACTGTCAATGTGATGTTCAGGCTAATTCCATTCACTGTGCTTAATGCAAGACTTCCATTGGAGGTTTCTATCAATTCTATAGGAGGTTTGAAAAGGCAGCTGGATATATATTTGAAAGTGATGAATTTAGAGGGCTTCAGAGATAGGACTGAAGAATGGGACTAGCTGGGTAGTTTTTTCAGGAGCCAGTAGAGATTTAGATTTTTAGATTTTGATTTCTGACGGTGTGGAAACAGGCCCTTCGGGGCAACAAGTCCACACTGACCCTCCGAACAACAACCAACCCAGACCCATTTCCCTCTGACTAATTTACCTAACACTATGGGCAATTTAGCATGGCCAATTCACCTGACCTGCACATCTTTGGACTGTGGGAGGAAACCCACGCAGACACGGGGAGAATGTGCAAACTCCACACAGGCAGTTGCCGAGGCTGGAATCGAACCTGGGACCCTGGTGCTGTGAGGCAACAGTGCGAACCACTGAGCCACCGTGCCACCCACTTTTTTTCAAAAGGATCAATGTTTAGCTTAGATTTAGATTGGGTTGACCAGTCTCCTTCTGTCCTGTAAAATTCTACCGTTCTATGATTCTATGAATGGTACAACAGGCTCAAATTAGAGGAAGGTGTGAAGTTAAGCTCAAAACTCTGAAACTGGCTCGGTGAGTTGGGCATCTCCACCAGTAGCTTCATAAATAACCACATCTCACCATTGTTTCATTACAAAAATGCAAAGAGATGAATTATTTCACAGGCAAATATGAGCAAAAACTGGGTCACAAAATGATGTCCTAACAGTTTAGTTTAAATATGTCAAAATTCTTGATTACCAATCTCTGACATTAAACCATAACTGTTATAAATCTTTCATCATGCATTGTGTTTATAATTTTAAAAATGCTAAATCAAAAGTTTGGAAATAGTTTCCTACTTTTCCTTTCATCTCTTTCCTCTTGCCTCTGAATCCAGTCATCTTTGTCGTCTCTTTGTTTCTCACTTTGTACCTGATTTGAGATTGCATTGACCCATTGACTGTCCATTGCAATAGTTATTCCACAATCTGCTGAGATAAGGAGACGTGAAATTGCTTGCCCTGTTCACTCATTGTCCAGATTGTTCCCTCGTTGTGACTTTCCAGCTTCACAAAATGCTACTGCAAACTATCATTCTGATTAAACTGGCAAAGCTAAGTATAATGCAATACATTTGTTCTTCATTGCAAATTATTGCTCAATTTATCAAGAGGAGAGATTTCTCTCAGCTTCATTGCTAGCATTGTGCAATCAGACAGCATTCACTCTTTCCATTGTGATCGTATGTGCTAATTGGCATTCTACAGTTTCGATGTAACAGTGATTACGCTGAATAGATTGGTTGTGAAACTCTTTGAAAAATCCTAAGGGTGTGATCAGTCTCCATACGAGTGAAAGTTCCTCCTTCTGTTAGAAGGATATGGTAAGTATAACAAAAGCCCTTGTAAACAAGAAGAAGATTTGAATTTATATAACGATAAACACGACCATTGAACATCTGAAAAGGTTTTATAGCCAATGAAGTGTTGTCACTGTTACAACGCAGAAAATTCAGCAAGTCCCACAAAGGCCAATGAGATAATGACCAAATATTTTTCATGATATTGATTGAGGTCTAAATGTTGGTCCTGATCATTGGGCATGATCGTATCAAGTGATGGAGCAGGGTCAAGATACTGAACTGCTGACTCCTGCTCCTACTTCTTACGTCACAAGAAATAACTCCCCTGTTCTTCATTGTGATAGAGCTATGGGATCTTTTTATATTTCCTTTGAGCAGCTGCTGGTGACATAAGCTTAACATCTTATCTAAAGGATAAACCCTCAGCCACTGCAGTGCTCCCTCAGTACTGCATTGCAGTGGCAAACTTAATATTTGTGTGAAGCTCTGCATTGGGACTTAAACCCTGAACCTTATTGGGGTGAGGTGGAATGGTTGAAGAATACCTCGAGCTAGCATATACTATTTGCTGTGAGCCTCAGATGGCTTCCTCAGGCAGGATGCATGCATTAATATATGCAGAAAGGTCAGTAAGCAATTTGAAGAAAGGAATTAATTAAAACATGAAAACTTACAAGGTTGTTGAAAGCATAATCTCGTGAGGTACAGAGAAACATGGAAATTGGATTAGATTCCTTACAGCATGGTAATGGGCCCTTCGGCCCAACAAGTCCACAACGACCCTCTGAAGAGTAACACACCAGACCCATTCCCTTACCCTGTATTTACCCCTGACTTAATACACCTATCATTATGGGCAATTTAGCCTGACCAATTCACCTGACCTGCACCTCTTTGGACTGTGGGAGGAAGCCAGAGCACCTGGTGGAAATCCACACAGACAGGAGGAGAATGTGCAAACTCCACACAGGCAGTCACCCAAGCCAGGAATCAAACCCAGGCCGCTGTTGCTGTGAGGCAGCAGTGTTAATCACTGAGCCACCATGCCGCCCCACTCAAAGTGAGATTCATACCCCTAGACCAATGAGCCACAAATTTGCAGCAGAAGTTGGCCATTCAGCCCTTCCGACCTGTTCCCCCTTACGATATGATCACGTCTGATCCTCTACCCAGCACCATAATCCAACTTTCTCCTCATACCCTTTAATTTCTTTATAACCTAAAACTGATCTATCTCTTTCTTGAAAATATTTAGTGACTTGGCCTCCACAGACTTCTGTTCCATAAAATTCCATAGGTTCACTACCCTTTGTGTGAAGACATTTTTCCTCATCTCAGACTTAAATGGTTTGCCCATATCTTGAGACTGTTTGCCAATATCCTGTCCCCTGGTTTTAGACTCCCTCAACCCAGGGAACATATCCTTCCTGCACCTGGTCGGCCCAGCCCTGTTAGAAGTTTAGAGATTTCAATCAGATCCCCTTTTATCCTCCCAAACCCAAGTGAATACAGGTCCGGGTAAATCAATCCCTTGTCATAGGTCAGTCCTGCCATCATGTCTGTCCACCATGTCTATGCCAACCAATAAAACACCAAACTGCACTAACCCCATTTGCCTGTACTTGGTCTGTAGCCTCCTATGCCCTGACATTTTAGGTACTCATCCATATTGTGAGAGTACCTGCCTCCACCTCCCTCTCAGACAGCACCTTCTATATTCCTACCACCCTCTGTGTGAAAAAAAACTCTTTCTCAGATCTCCTCTAAACCATTTGCTCCTCACTTTAAACTTTGCCCTCTGGTCTTAGATACATCTACCAAAGGGAAAAGATCCACTCTGTCTATGCCTGTCCTAATTTTGTACACGTTAATCACATCCCCCCTCAGTCTGTGCTCCAGGGAAAACAAACCCAGCCTTTCCAGTCTCTCCTCATAATTGAGTCTTTTCATACGAGATAACATCCCAGTGAATCTCCTCTGCAGCCTCTCCTTTCACTGTTTGTGCGAAGATTTGTAGCTCGGGTGCTCGTTGTTGTGGTTCTGTTCGCCGAGCTGGAAGTTTTTGTTGCAAACGTTTCGTCCCCTGGCTAGGCGACATCATCAGTGCTTGGGAGCCTCCTGCGAAGCGCTTCTTTGATGTTTCCTCTGGTGTTTATAGTGGTCTGTCCCTGCCGCTTCCGGTTGTCAGTTTCAGCTGTCCGCTGTAGTGGTTGGTATATTGGGTCCAGGTCGATATATTTGTTGATGGAGTTTGTGGATGAATGCCATGCCTCTAGGAATTCCCTGGCTGTTCTCTCTGGCTTGCCCTATGATAGTAATGTTGTCCCAGTCGAATTCATGTTGCTTGTTGTCTGCGTGTGTGGCTACTAGAGATAGCTGGTCGTGTCGTTTCGTGGCTAGTTGTTGTTCATGTATGCGGATTGTTAGCTGTCTTCCTGTTTGTCCTATATAGTGTGTTGTGCAGTCCTTGCATGGTATTTTGTACACTCCTTTCAGTAGTGTGGCAACCAGAACTGCACACAGTATTCCATCTGTGGCCTAGTTAATGATTTGTAAAGTGCTAATGATTTCTTTGCTCCTATATTCCAAGGTCCGGCTAATGAACTCAAACATCCCAGATGCCTTATTCACCAATCTGTCCACGTGTACTGACACCTTCAGGGATATGTGGACTTGTACACCGAGGTCCCTTTGTTCTTCGGTACTCCCTTGCAATCTACTTCATTGTGTACATCCTTCCCTCATGAGACCTCCCAAAGTACATCACCTTACACTTATCAGGATTAAGCTCCATCTACCATTGCTTTGCCCAATTTACCAGCTGATCTTCCTTTTTAATCTACTTCTCTAATTTCTTTTCTTAACCCATGCCATTCATACTGATATGTACCACAGCCTCTGACTGTTCATCCTCACCCTTCAGAATGCCCTGCAGCTGTTCTACTTTTTAATCTACTTCTCTAATGTTCTACACCCCTGCTGTAGGGATTAATTTCTTTTCTTAACCCATGCCATTCATACTGATATGTACCACAGCCTCTGACTGTTCATCCTCACCCTTCAGAATGCCCTGCAGCTGTTCTAGAACATCCCTGATCATGGCACCAGGAAGCCAAATACCATTCGACAACCTTGTTATGTTCCTTAGCATCAGCCAAATAAATCTCCCCTGAATTCCCTTTATTGCAAGTATATCCTTTCTGAGTAAGAAGACCAAATCTGAACACAATACTCCAGGCATGGTCTCACTAAGGCCCTGAATAACTGCAGGAAGACTTCCAGACTTATGAACGCAAATCATCTTGCAATAAAGGCCAATTTACCTTTGTCATTCCTAATTGCTTGCTGCACTTACTGGTCTATTTTCTTTGATTGGTAGACTAAAATCTCTTTGTACACCTGCACTTCCCAAAATATCTCCATCTAAATAATATTCTACCTTTCTTTTTGTCTACACTGAAATTTATAAGTTCACATTTAACTGCGTTGTAACACATCGGTAGCACGTTTACACGTTCACTCAACTCTGAATCTTCCTCACAACACACAAGTCTGCCCAAAAGCTTGGTAATGTTGTGTTTGATTGCTTCACCCAGGTAATTCATATCTACTGTAAATATGGGGCACTATTTTTGCATTACCTCACTAATCACTGCTTGGCACTTGAAAAAAGCCCCCTTATTCTCACTTCACTTTTCCTGCCAATCCACCAATTCTTGATCAATGCCAATATATTACACCCATGTGCTTTAATTTTGCCCATTAAACTCTTGTGAGGGACTTTATCAAGAGCCTTCTAAAATTCAAAGCACCACATCCACTGATTGCCCCTTATCCATTCTACTAGCTACATTCTCAAAAAACTGCAATCGCTTTGTTAAACATGATTTGTCTTTCATTTTTCCATGCTGGTTTTGTTCGATGGCATTCATCCTTTCTGTTACCATGTCTTTTATCTCACCACTACTGGTGTTACGCTAATAGGTCTGTACTTTTCTTTTTATCTTTCAGTCCTTTTTAAATGAGTGGGTTTCCATCTGCCACCCTTCATTTGTCACTCTTTAACCTTATTAATTTCCCAGTACTATTTTCTTACTAATACTGATTGCCTTCAATTCCGTCCTTTCATTAGGGGCTCGCTAACATTTTTCGGAAGTTACCTGTGCCCTGTAGCTCGGTTGCCTAAAAGGCTGGTTTGCAGATCCAGCGTGACACTAATGGTGAGGGTACTATTCCTGTATGTATCACCATGAATGTCTGACCATCTCAACATTGACCTTTGCCTTGTGTTCCTCAGAGTGTATCCTCCTTCATTCATCCCTGTCTAATGAGGTCAGAGGCTAGGAATGCTGCAACGAGTAACTCATCTCCTGACTCCCCAGGAGTTCAATTATCTCCAAGCATAAATCAGGAGTGTGGTGGAATACTCCCCATTTGCTTGAATGAGTGCAGCCCCAATAACACTCGAGTAGCTTGACACCATCCAAGACTAATCAGCTCGCTTAATTGGCATCCCATCCTCAAGCATTCACTCCCTCCATCACCGATGCTCAGTAGCAGTAGTGTATATGATCTACAAGACGCACTGCAGATATTCACCAAAGATCCTCAGACAGCACTTTCCAAACCCTTGATCATTTCCATCAGAAGGATAAGATCAGCAGATACATGAGAATGTCACCACTTTAAGTTCCCATCCTGACTTGGAAACATATTGCCTTTCCTTCACTGTTGTTGGGTCAAAACTCTGGAATTCCCTCCCCAATGGTATTGTGGATTAAACCACAGCAACAGGACTGCAGCGGTTCAAGATGGCAGCTCATCACCACCTTTTCAATGGCAACTAGGGATGGGTAATTAATGCTGACTAACCAGCAGCACCCACATCCCACCCATGAATAAAGAAAGAGAGATTGGGACTATGGTGATTTTACTTACTGAGAACTCATTCCCACCTTACATGTGAGATAAATTTGTGTGAATATTAGCATTGAAAGTGGCTGTACCTATGATTTATTATGTTGGTTGATCTTTAACTGATATTCTGTGAGAATGAAGATTGGACATTGTGAAAAAGCTGGGAAGAAACTATACAGAATAATACTCAATTCATTGAGACAATGATCACTGACAGTCACTTCTTCAACAAGAGAAGCTGTGCTCAGCAAAACGGGTGGTGGAGTACATAAAGAGATAAAAAAAACCTTTCAGGTTACTGAAGTTATTTGCCAGATTAGAAGGAAATAAGAAATGAAGAAAAAATACAATCTTCAGTCAAGTCTTTAATACTGTCCAATGAATATCAGAGAAAAACAATGAAAGAAAGAGACAAAAATCATTCATTGATTGTCTCTTGGCCCAGCCTTGAACAGCATTAATCACACAACTGAAGTTTATTGATTCCATTTTTCCCTTAACTTCAGTTCATGTCCTTTTAGTGATATATTGCTCCACAATTCTATCAACAACCCTGGAAGGTAAAAGTAATAGAAATCTTTTGAGATTATTTCTCTCGTAGTCCCCTTTCCCTGCCTGAGTGAGTCGAGAATGTCGCTTTGGAATGCAAGTCATTGTTGTTCATGGGAAGGTTGCACAATTTGTGCTTTTGCTTTTCACATGCACACTGATTACAAGATAGCAAGAAGGTAGGGAGAAGTGCAAAGAAGATCTATCCTCAGCTATAGCTACAAGCAAGGAACAACAGCATTGCTCCGCAAGCCACATGGATATGAATGATCTGGGAGAGTCAATAGTTTTGTGGTCTTATTGCTAGACTATTAATCCAGAGATCCAGTTAATGTTCTGGGGATGTGTACTTGAAAACCACTATGGGAGGAAATGAAATCTGAATTCCATAACAATCTGGACTTAAGAGTCTAGTGATGACCTTGAAACCATTACAGATTGTTGGAAAACCCATTTATTTCACTGATGTCTTATAAGCAAGGAGATCTACCACTGCTGAAAATGTGTTGCTGGAAAAGCGCAGCAGGTCAGGCAGCATCCAAGGAGCAGGAGAATCGAGTTTCGGGCATGAGCCCTTCTTCAGGAATGAGGAAATCCTTGTAGAGGGAGGAAGAGAGTTTCTTCAAGGAAGGCATCCTTGCAAGAGGATTCGCAGTAGTTTAAAATTTTCGAGGAGAAAGTGAGGACTGCAGATGCTGGAGATCAGAGCTGAAAATGTGTTGCTGGAAAAGCGCAGCAGGTCAGGCAGCATCCAAGGAGCAGGAGAATCGACGTTTCGGGCATGAGCCCTTCTTCAGGAGATCTACCATCCTTACCTGGCCTACTTGTGACTCCAGACCCAATACTGTTGACTCTTAACTTCCCTCTGGGTAATAAATAATGCCTGTCTAGCCAGTGATACCCACATCCTGTGAATAAACATAACAAAAATGAATTATCGGGGGACAAATATGCTTTTCCTAAAATAGACACACATTTAAAGTCATACAAATGAAGAACAATGTGAATGCTTTGCTGAGAATTGCCATCTTATTCATAGCCTGTATTGTACTGTCAAAGTCAATTTGTAAAGGAAATGCCTTGCACCACATTATTGTAACATTGCACAAGATCAGGTCCTGTCAATAGACAAGCAACGATCATAAGAGCTGCATAGTGTAGTTTTTTTCCATTATAGTCTTCTAATGATTAATTAAAGCAATATTTGCAGATTTATGCAGTTTAACTCTTCTGATTTGCATTTTTGTGCAGTATATTTCCTCAGATTTACATATTTTTGCAGTTTTAACTATACTTCCATTGTCATTCCCACTGTTGAGAAAACCTACAAATATTCACTTGTCTTCTTTGAAGACAGATTGGACTTTGTCTGTAAAATAGGGCCTGGAGTGTAATGAGCAGAGGGTAGACCAGTCACGAGGGACAATAAATTAAAAAGAAAATCATCATATAATCACAAGTACAGGGAAATCTTCTAGTGAGAATTGTAGGATATGGAGATGTCTTTGCTGAAACAGTATTGGAAAGTGAACCTATAATCACTCCAATCACTGAAATTGTTAAACATTTAAAATATTGAATAGAGGAGAAGAAAATCCATTAGATTAGAGCTAGCACAACTGCAATGGGATGAATGGACCACTGCAGGATGTGGTGGGGGGAAGGGGAATGAGGTGGTGGTGGGTGATGATTCAATGGGGAGTACAGTCTCAGAATTAATAGGCACCAATTTAAAACTGAGATTTTTTTTATCTCAGAGATTTGTGAGTCTTTGGAATTCCTTGCTACAGAGAGCTGTAGGGGGCAGAGTCTTCATGTATATGAGACAGACAGATTCTTGATCAACAGGGGAATCAAAGGTTATGTGGAAAGGGGAGGAAAGTGGTCATGAGGAGTGTCAGACTATCCATAATCCAACTGAATGGTTGAGCAGGCTTGAGGAATGAACAATTTACTCCTGTTCCTATTTCTTATGGCCTTATGTTTAATATATCTTCAGATCTTATATGATTTGGACTGGCTGTTCTGATTGTCAGATAGGTATTGGAGCAATACAGACTAGAGTTGTGTTTTAGGATCTAATGGAATCTAGATTCCATGGAAATGGCTCAAGAAATTCAAGATTCCAATCAGCAAATTCCTTGCATCTGCCACCTTCTGTAACAGTCCAATGAATTCTGGGACTTCAGAAAGCTTTGCTTCCTTTACATTATTTGGTGATTACAGACATATGTGAACTCCTGGATAACTACCAGGCTGAGCCCCCAGCTCATCATCACTCCCCTACCCCGCCAAATAGGGAGATGATGGCCAAGGGTACTATTGCAGGACCGTTGCTCCAAGATCGCACTCCCATTTGAATTCAACTAAAAATCCAGAGGTAAGAATTGAATGGTGATGTTGAATTCATTGTTGATTGTCGGAAAAACCCATTTGGATCACCAATGTCCTTTAAAGGGGGAAACTGCTGTCCTTACCTGGTCTGGCCTACACGTGACTCTAGACCCACAGCAATGTGGTTTACTCTCAATTTTACAATGGGTAATTAGGGATAGACATCGCCTAGCCAGCAATACCCTCATTTCATGAATGGATTTTTAAAAACTGCACCTCTCCTGCCTCTTTGAATCTTCAGGACCACTGACAAATGCATCACCAATTCAATTGTCAGAGTATCAGTATTTGTATGGTAATTGAAGTAAAAGATTGTTAGATACTCTCTTGTTTTAGATAATCATTCTCTGGCACATGTGGCACAAAATTTATGTGTTATTTGCAATGGAAGCCTGGGTGTTGTCTAAGCTTGGTTGCACATGGACACAGACCAGGAAAGTATCCGAGGAGTCATGAATGGTGCTGAACATTGTGCAATTATTGATGAACATCCCCACTTCTGACCATTGATGAAGCAGCTGAAGATGCTTGGGTCTAAGATTAGAGGTTAGAGATGTGTTGCTGGAAAAGCGCAGCAGGTCAGTCAGCATCAATGGAACAAGAGAATCGACGTTTTGGGCATAAGCCCGAAACATCGATTCTCCTGTTCCTTTGATGCTGCCTGACCTGCTGTGCTTTTCCAGCAACACATTTTTAAGCTCTGATCTCCAGCATCTGCAGTCCTCACTTTCTCCTCGAAGATTAGAGGGACTTGGTTTGGGACAGGGATGAGGAGAAACTACTTTTCATAAAGAATAGTGAATCTATGGAATTCTCAATCCAAGGAAGCAGTTGAGGCAGTTTCATTAAATATATTCAAGACAGAGTTAGATGGGTTTTTGCATGGTAGGGGAATTAAGGGTTATGGGCATAATGTAGGTAGGAGGAGCTGAGAGGATGGATAGATCAGCCATGATCTTTTTGAATGGCAGAGCAGGCCCGATGTGTCAAATGCCCTACTCCTGCTTCTCTTACTATGAAGCAGTATCCCTCGGAACTCCAGTCAAGATGTCCTGAGATAATTGATCTCCAACAACCAGAACCATTCTCCTTTGTACCAAATATGATTACAATCAGCAGAGGATTATTTCCAATTCCCATTGACTCAAGTTTTGCTAGGGTTCCTTGATGCTACATGTGGTCAAATGTAGCCTTCACATCAAGGGCTGTCACTCTCACCTCATCCCTGGAATTCAGCTCTTTTGTCCGCATTTGAACCAAGGCTGTAATGTGGTCAGGAGCTGAGTGCCCCTTGTGGAACCCAAACTGGGCGTCACTGAGCAGGTTGGACTGGGATGAGGGCTTTTGCCCAAAATGTCGATTTCCTGCTCCTCGGATGCTGCCAGATCTACTGTGCTTTTCCAACACCACTCTAATCTTGATTCTAACTGCCAGCATCTGCAGTACCCACTTCTGCCTCATTGATATTTAACTTTGTCCACCCCAGTCCAACACTGGCAACTCCATGTCATGAAAGTAACCAGATAGTGAAGAAGCCAAATACTATGTCAGCCTTCATAGTGAGAAGATTCTAATGCAGGAGCAGGGTTGTCTTGTTGCAATTTTACAGGGCTTTGAATGAGATCACATATGGAGTATTGCCTGCAGGTCAGCTCTCCTTATTTGAGGAAGGGTGTTCTGGCTATAAAGGGAATGCAAAGAAGGTTTACCAGATTGATTCCGAGGATGGCCAGGCATTGAATGATTTCAAGAAGGAGTTAAATATAGTCATAGATAGAGTCATGGAGATGTACAGCACGGAAACAGACCCTTTGGTCTAACCCGTCCGTGCCGACCAGATATCCCTACCCAATCTAGTCCCACCTGCCTGCACCCGGCCCATATCCCTCCAAACCCTTCCTACTCATCCTGATGAAGGGCTTTGCACGAAACGTTGATTTTCCTGCACCTCGGATACTGCCTGACCTGCTGTAGCTTTCAGGAGGATTCTAATCATGAAAGTTAAAAATCACACAATGTCAGGTTATAGTCCAACAGATTTATTTGTCAGTACCAGCTTTCGGAGCACTACTCCTTCATCAGGTAACTGATACAGGAACAGCACTCCAAAAGCTAGTACTTCCACAAAAACCTGTTGGACTATAACTTGGTGTTGTGTGATTTTTAATGTGGTTACTTTCAGTGACTGGTATGCAAGGATACACAAGTCTTGCTGAATCCCTCCCTATTTCTGATCTATCACCATCTTGGCTCGCACTCCCAGTGGATTGTTGTGAAATCCCGCACTTGTTGGTGGTAAGTCTTTCAGGTAAATCATTTTACCAATTGCCCTTTCACAAGGGATGTCAAAAGGACAACTTAAAGTAGAGTTCAAGAATTTCCTGTAGAACATAGGAAGACGAAGAAGTCAGTTAGCACCTTCGCTAATATCTTTACTAACAAAAGTCTGTCAGTTGATCTCAGGTGAACTGCCATTTGTGGACAAATATTCAACATTTCTACCTTCCTCTGGATGGAATGATGTTTTTGGAATTTGACTTTGACGTTGGTCTTAAAATGTAACAGTTACTTCCATGACAGAGGTGGTCAGGTTGTCATTTGTCATTCACAAAACCACAGAACTATTACAACATGGAAAGAGACCATTCAGCCCATCATGTCTGCACTGGCTCTACAAATAGGCCTCATGGTGTAGTGGCACCTAATCCCTGCATCCTTGCACATTGTTGCTATTGTCATCCAAAGCCCTCTTGAATAGCTCAATTAAACCTGCCTCCATGACACTGTGTATCCCTTACCTTAACTACCCGTTGTGTTGAAATGGTTTTTCTCACACTGCATTTGCTTCTTTGCAAATCACCTTAAATCTGTGCCCTTTTGTTCTTGATCCTTTTGCTGAGCAGGACCAGAGGTGTGGATGCATTATCCCCACCCCTACGCTGAATAACTTGGGTTCAAATCTTGCTGGCTCCAGAAGTGTGTAATAGCATATCTGAATAGGTGAAAAAGTATCTACCACTTGCATGTGATTGTTACACATTAAATCATGTCACAGGCATGTCCATCAAATGCACTCAATCTGTCTCAATTAAGTAGAGCTACCAATTTTGCCCCACAATGTTACTGGTTCTCACACATCAGCCAGGGTTCATAGTACAGGTAAGAATGTGGAAGCAGCTACAACACTCAGGCCCTGACTTTTTTCCTCGTGAAACGCAACATACAAATTTAATCCATTTTCACCACACAGCTGTGTGGGACAAGGACAGAATCACAAAATGTGGCTTTAGTCAGACACCTCAGAAACATTTCACACACAAACATGGTAGAATGAATTAATGACTTTCATCTCTCCTGTCTTGACAAAACTGAAGCAACATTGGTTCAGAAATCTTAACTACTTTAATGCCCAAGCCCTATTCTTCTTACTTGTGACTAATGCAACCAGTGACAGACCACCACCAACTCATGCACTGGACAGAAAGTCATGAAAAAAAAATTCTCAGCTCTGGGATGAGCATTGTGCATCGATGAACACTGGAAAAGTGACAAGGCAGTTGTCCTAATGTCTACTAATGTTTCTGTGTCTGCACAAGACTAAAGTACAAATGTGGCCAAATTTTGAGCTTGTGTGTTTGCATGTTTTTGTGTGTGCATGTTTGTGTATGTGTTTGTGTGTATGTGTTTGTGTGAGTGTATGTGTGTTTTTCTGCATGTGCTTTTGTATGTTTGTGCGTGTATGTTGTGTGTTTGTGTGCATGTATATCTGTGTGTGTGTGTGTTTGTGCCTGTGTGAGTGTGTCTGTGTCTGTATCTGCATCTGCGCGTGTGTGAATTCAGGGTAATTTAACTCAGGGGCAGTATTTTTAATTGGCCTTTCAATTAGCACTGGTTGTGTGGGTTTAGTTGGGCTCAGCATAGTAACAACTTCTGGACTGATTCCTGGGCAGGTGCTGTATTTGGATAGTACAGCAGAAGGTCACACCCAGTAAGATTCCAGACTAGCTCTAAGGAACAGGCTGTCGAACTGGCAGGAGAGCAGAGAGAGTCTGAGGGGAGTTCAAATGAAGAAGGGCTCATTCCTGAAGAAGGGCTCATGCCCGAAACATCGATTCTCCTGCTCCTTGGATGCTGCCTGACCTGCTGCGCTTTTCCAGCAACACATTTTCAGCAGGGGAGCTCAAATGTACCTTGTCATCTCAGGAAAAAGCCTCACTTCTGTTGCTCCCAGTGGCAGATGAAGCAGCAGCAACCCCAGAAGGAGACAGACATAGAAAGTGCCTTTTCTGCTCTAGCAAAAAAACACTTGCAGCATTGCCTTTCGTTCATCGGCTGTAGTCTTCAGTGGGTCCTCTAGCAGTTCATGATCCAATGACATTGAACACCTTGGTTCACCTCGACAGACACTGCTTAATGTACAATTGCTGGAGATCCCCCAGGTCTGCTGATGATGCTGGGCATTTCTTTACCTTCTCTTCCTCCTCCATTAACAAAGAAACCTGTGGGTTTAGCTGGTCAGACATTTTGCTTCGCTGCAAGGATCTTTAACAAGTATCAGGAAAGCAATGCTCCCTTTACATTTGAAACCTTACCCTTGTCAACCAAATCTTTGGACATTTCTCAGGCTGGTCCTATCTTCAAAGAAAGCTTTACCTAAAAGCAAAATACTGAGGATGGTGGAAACCTGAAATAAAATCAGAAACTCAGCAGGAGTGGCAGCATCTGTGGAGAGAAGCAGCGTTAACATTTCAGAGTGCAAAGACTGTTCTTTGGAATCCTTTGTGCAAATTTTAAATGACTGTCATCTATTTTGTTAAGTTGAAACAGGTGTAGTGTGTGTATATATGTCTCTCTGTGTTCTATAATTTGGTTTGATTTATTGTTGTCATATGTATCTGAGAGCTGTGAAAATCTTTGTTTTGCGTGCAGTACTGGCAGAAAATAACATACTTGGACATACAGATCATAGGGCACTCACAGAGAGTGAGACATACAAAGTTACAACTGCACAGGAGCTGCACAAATGCCAGTCCAACATTGGATTTGAAATTTGAGAGGTCCATTCAACAGTTTAATAACAGCAGAGAAGAAGCTGTTTTTGAACCAGTTGGTAAGTGTGTTTAAGCTTTTATATCTTCTGCCTGACAGAAAAGATTGGAAAAGAGTGGGAGGGGTCTTTGATGATGTTGGCAGTCTTTCCACAGCAATGAGAAATGTAGATGGAGTCCATGGATGGAAGGTTGGCTTCTGTGATGGTCTGTGCTATGTTTACAACTCTCTGTAGCTTCTTATGGTCCTGATTCAATCAGATAGAATACTTTCCACGGTGCATCTGTAAAAGTTGGTGAGGGTTCTCATGGACATGCCGAATTTCCTAAACCATCTGTGGAAGAAGAGGTGTTGTTGTGCCTTCTTGCCTGTCACATGCTCGTGTTTTGATATGTCTTTTCCAGTAAATGCATGTGTCTCTCAATGCAAGCCTGAATGACAGTCTTAAATGGGAGAAAGTGATGAACGCAGATGCTGGAGTGTCAGATTTGAAAAGTGTGGCGCTGGAAAAGCACAGCTGGTCAGGTAGCACCCGAAGAGAGGGACAGATGACGTTTCAGGCTTAAGCCCTTCATCAGGAATAACAATCTTAAATTATTTGCCAGTATAATGCATTGCACTGTCAGAATTATCCAGCAAATGCAGTCAAATTGCAAAATCATATCTAATGTTGAACATTGTCTTGCAGTTTTTTCCAACTTGTACTGGTTGCTATACATTTTTACAACTATTTTCGGCTCTGATAACGGTCTCTATACTTGAAGTGTTAACTCTGTTTTTCTCTTCATAGATGCTGTCAGACTTGCTGAGTTTCTCCATTACTTTTTGGTTTTGTAATGGTCAGTACCTTGTTTGCTGCAGATAGCCAAAGAGACATACTGTTCGATACAGTCCACCAATCATTGCAATGTACAGCCTGCATATCTGGCATGCCACCGACACTGACATTTATAGAGCACATTAATCACTTATGTTACTGTCCGAACATCTTCTTGGCTGGACAGCAGCATGTTGTTAGCGACAAACATTCCTCATGCTGCTACTACAGTGTAAAAAACATAAACTGGCTAGCTGTACCTGATGTTCTAATGTTTGAGAAAGCTTTACCTTTTGAGGTTAATCTTAGATATACTGGGTAACTTGCCAGCAGCAAAAGTGACACCCTTAGGGAAGTTCATGTGAAAAATAATAGAAATGATAAATGGCAGGGGGTGGGTGGGGATGGGCACAGTGGCTCAGTGGTTAGCACTGCTGCCTCACTGCGCTAGGCACCCGGGTTCAATTCCAGCCTCAAACGACTATCTGTGTGGAGATTGTTCATTCTCCCCGTGTCTGTGTGGGTCTCTGCTGGGTGCTCTGGTTTCCTCCCACAGTCCAAACATGTACAGGTCAGGTGGATTCGCCATGCCAAATTGACCATAATGTTCAGGATAGCCACTGACTGATTATAGGGGAGTGAGATGCTCTCAGAGGGCTGACCTGGATTCAATGGGCCAAATGGCCCACTTCCACACTGTAGGGATTCTATAATCTGTTTGGGGAACCATTATTTCACAGAATAGTTTTGAATGCCCTATTTCAGCACCATATTTTCAATTGAACTGATATCTAGGCTCCTATTTATGAAGTTGATACTAAAGCATGTGGAACTGTCAGAATCCCAACATGTCTCTTGAACAGTGAAGACTGGTCCACAGTAGACAGTATGAGAGAATCTCCAGATAAATTCTCAATGAGGATATTGTGGAAAGGGAACTCATTTGACTGATTTATTACAAACATCTGGAAACTCTTACATGTAGCTGCAGGTTTAAAGATTTTAACATCTTAAAGGACACCTCTCATGTCTCGGGTCCTTTGATGTACAAGAGTATCAGGACTTCAATGATATTTGTGCATTGAAATTCCACCACAGTACATAGTTTTTGACAGGTGTGGATGCAATGGGATAAATGACCTTTATCTGTGCTGTTTGAGAAATGAGAACTGTAGATGTTGGAGAGTCAGAATTGAAAAGCGTGTGCTGGAAAAGCAGAGAAGGTCAGGCAGCATCCGAGGAGCAGGAGAATCAACGTTTCAGGCATGAGCCCTTCATCGGGAATGTAGGTGGCTGAGAAGGGGCTGGGAGATAAATAGGAATGTGGAGGTGCAGGTGAGGTAGCTGGGAAGGTGGTAGGTAGATGCTGGTGGACAGTGATGGTAATAGGTTGGAGAGGAGGGTGGACCAGATAGGTGGGAAGGAAGATGGACAAGTAGGACAGTTCATGAGGGCAGTATCAAGTTGGAGGGTTGAATCTGGGATAAAGTCGGGAGGGAAGTGAGGATGAAGAAACTGGTGAAGGCGACATTGATGCTGTGTGGTTGGAGTGTCCCTAGGCGGACGATGAGACATTCTTCCTCCAGGAGTCAGGTGGCTAGGATTTGGCGATGGAGGAGGCCCAGGACTTGCATATCCTTGGTGGAGTGGGAGAGGGAGATGAAGTGGTCGACCACAGGATGGTGTGTCCTGGAGATGGTCTCTGAAACATTCTGCAAGTTGGCGTCCTGTCTCCCCTGTGTAGAGGAGACCACTTTGAGAGCAATGGACACTGTAGATGAGGTATTTGGACGTGCAGGAAAATCTGTGCTGTATATCTCTGCAGGTCCATGACTCTGTGTTCACTGCCTGCCCAAAATTGGAATGTTCCTGTCACTCAAAAACTATGTGTAGACAGAGATCACAGAGAATCATGCTCAGTCCCTGAAAACATGGTCACAATTTCTGCACAAGTAAGAGGGAGTGTTCAAAGTGTTCAGAGTGTTCTGGTACGTGTTCAAAGTGAGAAATCACACAACACCAGGTTATCGTCCGACAGGTTTATTTGGAAGCACTAGCTTTCAGAGTGCTGCTCCTTCAGCAGGTGATGAAGAAGCCACCTGATGAGCCACCTAATGAAGGAGCAGTGCTCTGAAAGCTAATGTTTCCAAATTAACCTGTTGGACTATAAACTGGTGTTGTGTGATATCTAACTTTGTCCACCGCAGTCCAATACCTGCTCCTCCACTTCATGGTATGTGTTCAGTAATGGGCAGCTCATCAGCTCATTGCCATTGCAAATAGGTCACAGGGATATGCTTACAGATCAGAAAACATAACAAATCCATTTATGTACAACAAAGTTACAGGCAGCCCAAGCACAAGCTTCATTTCTGTTTCTGAATATTGCTGACAATTTAAAGTGTGAGAGAATATTTCCGTTATCAAATTTACCATCATGTTCTTTAGAATGTTTTTTGTTGAACAAACAGTAGATGGCAGGACCAATACAAGATCTTCTTTTCCTCAGAGTCGGCACTGAGTTTGATTATTTAATTGCACATTCCAATTTGCTAATAGCTGGATGACACAGGATGTCATTAAGCACTGATTTGAAATTGAATAACTTCACTTCACAATTAAATGTGATGCATTGGATTTCCGAAGCAGTGCAGCTGACATTTTGATTTTTCTGAAAGGGTTATGTTTAATATGCCATCCATATTTGTGTTAGCAAATCTTCCTCTGTTCTGTAAGAAAATAAAATCTGCTTGTGAGGAGCATTTTATTCCTTCAGGGCACAATACTGTAGAGAGAGATCATTGAAGAAGGCTTTTGAACAGATCATGCTTCTGCTGGTTCATGGAAAGAACAATGAAGGACAATAACAACGTTCCAATGATATTATCACAGGATGAGTAATCCAAAGACCCAAGTGATAGTCTGGGGTCAAATCATAACATGATAGATGATTGAATTTGAACTCATTTTAAACATCTGAAATTCGTAGCATCTTACAATGTGGAAACAGGCCATTTGGCCCAACAAGTCCACACCAACTCTCCAAACAACATCCCACCCAGACTCCCACACCCCCATCCTATCCAAGTAACCTTGCATTTCGCATGGCTAATCCACTTAACATAGTTAAAAATCACACAACACCAGGTTATAGTCCAACAGGTTTAATTGGAAGCACACTAGCTTTCGGAGCGACGCTCCTTCATCAGGTGATTGTCATTGATTGTCATTACCATTAGCCCAGTACTCTGCATTCTTGCTACTTCTTCCGAAGTGAACTACCTCATACTTTTCTGCGTTAAACTCCATTTGCCACATCTCTGACCAGCTCTGCATCTTATCTATGTCCCTCTTTAATCCACAGCATCATTCAGCACCATACACAACTCTGCCTACCTTAGTTGCATCTGCAAATTTACTAACCCATCCTTCTACGCCCACCTCCAGATCATTTATAAAAATGACAAACATCAGTGACTCCAAAACAGATCCTTGTGGCACACCACTGGCAGCTGAGCTCCAGGATAAATATTTCCCATCAACCACCATTGTCTGTCTTCGTTCAGCTAGCCAATTTCTGATCCAAACTGCTAAATCACCTTCAATCTCGAAACTCCATATTTTGTGCAATGGCTAAAAGAACTAATACCTGGAATGAGCAGATTGCCTTGTGAGGAAAGGCTACGTAGGCTGGACATGTATCTTCTGGAGTGGGGAAGATTAAAGATGCCTTAACTGATGCATAAAGGATCCTGAGGGGACTTGACCGGGTGGATATTGGAAGGCTGCTTCTCATGTTCCTACACCTCAATTCTGTCAACAAAAAAAGACCCTGAGCTTCCTATTGTCTCTCACTTCAACACACCACCTTCTTCCCTGACCAATATCTCTATGTCAGGTACGCTTCAATGTGCCAGTGAAGCTCAGCACAAGTAAAGACCATAAGACCATAAGACCATAAGACATAGGAGTGGAAGTAAGGCCATTCAGCCCATCGAGTTGGAAGAACAACACCTCATTTTCCACTTGAGAACTCTGAAGCTTTCTGGACTCAATATCAAGTTCAACAATTTTAGGGCTGGAGGCACCTTCTCCCATATCCTTACTCCAATCCCACACACCAGTACTCTGTTATCACATGGTCTGCTATTACGTACAACCCATTGTTAGCCTTTTACAGTCTCCATTGGCAGCTATTCATTTCCCAGGCTGATCGTTCTCCACTCCTTTGTCTGTCTTTATCTCTCTTTGGGCTCTATCTCCAACTACTGTCTACTCCTTACCAACTGCCTCTATCCTATCTTCTACCCCCCAAAATAGCTTTTCCCTAGCTATTTTCAGTTCTGAAGGAGGGTCACTGGTCCCAAGATGTTAACTCTGATTTCTCTCCAGAGCTGCTGCCAGACATGTTGAGCTTTTTCCAGCAATTTCCATTTTTGTTTCTGATTTCCAGTGGTTTGTTTTGTTTCTGAATTAGCTAGGAGGGAATGTTGGTTAAAACCAAAAAATGGATAGTTAACATTATTCACATAAGTCTCAGAGGCACCATAAATTAAAAAAATACATTCTTGTGCATTGAGTTGTTGTGGCTTGGATTGCAGGATTATCAACAACTTTCAAAAGAGAAACTCAAAATGGAAAGATACTTTAAGTGTAATATTTGCAGGGTTACATGGAACAATCTTTTCTTTATTCATTGACAGGGTATGGTGCCACTGGCCAGGCTAGCATTTGATGGATCAACTTGAATTGGCCAGATGGCAGTTAAAAGTCAATCGCATTGGTATGGGTTTGGAGTCACATGTACTCAAGACTGGGAAAGGATGGCAGTTTCCTTCCCGAGAGGAAATCATTGAAACTAGGTTTTCTCTGACAACTGACAGTGGTCGTCATTAGATTTTTAATTTTGGTGGCTCCCCCTGGTTAGCACTGCTGCTTCACAGCACCAAGGACTCAGGTTCGATTCCAGCCTCAGGCAACTGCCTGTGTGGAGTTAGCACATTTTCTGCGTTGGTTTATTCCAAGTGCTCTGGTTTGCTCCGAAAGTCCAAAGATGTGCAGGTTAAGGTGGATTGGCCATGATCAATTGCCCAGAGTGTTCAGGGATGTATATGTTAAGTGATTTGGAGATGCCGGTGTTGGACTGGGGTGTACAAAGTTAAAAATCACACAACACCAGGTTATAGTCCAACAGGTTTAATTGGAAGCACACTAGCTTTCGGAGCGACGCTCCTTCATCAGAAATTGGCTGGCTGAACGAAGACAGAGAATGGTGGTTGATGGGAAATATTTATCCTGGAGCTCATCTACCAGTGGTGTGCCACAAGGATCTGTTTTGGAGTCACTGATGTTTGTCATTTTTATAAATGATCTGGAGGTGGGCGTAGAAGGATGGGTTAGTAAATTTGCAGATGCAACTAAGGTAGGCAGAGTTGTGTATGGTGCTGAATGATGCTGTGGATTAAAGAGGGACATAGATAAGATGCAGAGCTGGTCAGAGATGTGGCAAATGGAGTTTAATGCAGAAAAGTATGAGGTAGTTCACTTCGGAAGAAGTACAAAGAATGCAGAGTACTGGGCCAATAGTAAAATTCTTGGCAGTGCAGATGGACAGAGAGATCTCTGTATCCTGATACATAAAACCCTGAAAGTTACCACCCAGATTGATAGGGTTGTTAAGAAGGTATACGGTGTGTTACTGTTTATCGGTAGGGGAATTGAGTTTCAGAGCCACAAGGTCATGCTTCAGCTGTACAAGACACTGGTAAGGCCGCACCTAGAGTATTTTGTGCAGTTCTGGTCACCACATTATAGGAAGGATGTGGAAGCTTTGGAAAGTGTTCAGAGGAGATTTACTAGGATGCTGCCTAATATGGAAGGATAGTCTTACGAGGAAAGACTGAGGGAACAAAGGCTGTTTTCATTGGAGAGAAGAAGGTTGAGAGGTGACTTAATTGAGACGTATAAGATGATCAGAGGGTTAGATGGAGTGGATAGTGAGAGCCTTTTTCCTCAGAAGGCTAATACAAGGGGACATAGCCTTAAATTGAGGGGTGATAGATTTCAGACAGATATCAGGGGTAGTTTCTTTACTCAGAGAGCATGGAACGGCTGACGTTAAGAGCATTTAAATGGGCATTGGAATAAGTATGGCTAATAATGAAATGGTGTAGGTTAGGTGGGCATCAGATTAATTTCACAGACCGGTGCATCATCGAGGGCCGAAGGGCCTGTACTGTGCTGTAACATTCTATATTCTATGTTCTACGTTATAGCTATTTCCAACCCCTGATCATCCTTCTGCAGATATGATGACCAGTGCTATACACAATCCGACAGATGCAGTCTTACCAATGATCTGTACAATTTAAGCATAACCTCCCTACTCTTGTATTTAATTAACCTCACAATAAAGTATAACATTCTATTAGGAGAATGTGAGGACTGCAGATGCTGTAGATTAGAGTCGAGAATGTGGTGCTGGAAAAGCACAGCAGGCTAGACAACATCCATGGAGCAGGAAAATTAATATTTCAAGCATAAGCCCTTCAACAGGAATGAGACTTGTGAGCCAAGGGGGCTGAGAGATAAATGCGAGGGGGTGGGTTGGGAGGAAGGTAACTGGGAATGTAATAGGTAGATGCAGGTGGGAGAGAAGTTGATAGATCGGAGAGGAAAGTGGAGCAGATAGATGGGAAAGACGATGGACAGGTGAAGAAGGTGGTGCCGAGATGGAGGCTTGGCACTGGGATAACTTGGGGGTACGGGAAATGAGGAAACTGGTGAAATCCACATTAATCCCTTTTGGTTGTGGGTTCCTAGGGTGGAAGATGAGGTGTTCTTCCTCCAGACGCCCAATGGTTAGGGTCTGGTGATGGAGGAGGTCCGGGACTTGGTGGAGTGGGAGGAAGGTTGAAGTGTTCAGCCATAGGACGGTGGAGTTGGCTGGTGTGGTGTCCCAGAGATGTTCTCTGAAATGATCCACAAGTTGGCATCCTGTAGCATGGCATTCCGACCAGAACACTATCAACAAACACATTGACTTGGATCCCATTTACCACCACCTGAGAAAGCGAACAGGAAATGGCATCACCACCGGAAATGACATAACCACAGTAAATTACATCACCAACCCAAGGAAACTTAAACACATAAATAGAAAGCAGGCCATGCCACCAGTGCTTCAGCCGAAGACTCACTGATGATGTTACCTGGTATGGTGACGAATCGTCTAAAAATGAATCTACCAGCTCAGTGAACAAACCTACATCCAGACCCTCAGCCTGAGCTATAAATCTTCTCAAAACCTGGTGTCCTGTCTCCCCAATGTAGAGGGGACCACATTGGGTGCAATGGATACATTAGATGACATTTGTGAAAGTACAAGTAAATTTGTGTTGGATGTGGAAGCATCCTTTGGGGCCTTGGACCAAACAGTGGGGAGTTGGTAGTGTGGGTCTTGGATGGAGATGAGAGGGGAGGTGTGGGCCATTACTGATTACTTGATGTAACTGCCGAATAAATTTCTGTGAACCGTGCACTAGGACATCCAAATCTCTCTGCATCTCAGAGCTCTGCCCCTCTCACCATTCAGATAATACGTTTCATTTTAATCCTTTCTGCCAAAATGGGTAATTCCACACTTTCCCAAATTTTATTCCATTTTCAGATCATTGCCCTCCTACTTAACCCACCTTTTTACCACTGTAGGCTCCTCAGTTCCTCTTCAGAACTTACGTTTCTGACTCGCATTTGTCCCTTTCTTTGGTCCCTTCATCTGAATAAGTTATATAAAAAGTAAAGATTCCAGGTCCCAGCACTAACCCTTCTGATACACTACTCATGGCACTCTGCCAGCCTGAAAAATACCTGCCTGGCTTGCTGTGTCCTTCCAGCCTCCTGCTTGTCTACCTTGAAAAATACCCCTGCAAATCCTACCGTCTGCTTCTTGCTGGCCAACCAAACTGCTAGGATAAGGTAGGACTGCGGTTGCTGGAGAATCAGAATCAAAAGCTGTCGTGCTGGAAAAGCACAGTAGGTCAGGCAGAATTTCGGACATAAAGATGTGATACCTTATCAAATGCATTTGGAAATCTAAATACAATATGTACTCTGGTTCTCCTTTATCCACGACATAAGTTACTTCTTGAAAGAATTTCAGTAAATTAGTTCAACATCAAGTTAAAAGTCACACAACACTTGATTATAGTCTCCTCAGATGCTGCCTGACCTGCTGTGATTTTCCAGCGCCACTTGATCTAAACTCGGGTATCCAGCATCTACAGTCCTCACTTTTGCCTACCAGGTTATAGTCCGACAGGTTTATTTGGATGCACTAGTTTTTGGAGAGCTGCTCCTTCATCGGGTGATAGAGCATCATGATGAAGGAGCAGCGCTCAAAAAGCTAGTGCTTCCAAGTAGTCCTGTTGGACTATAACCTGGTGTTGTGTGATTTTTAACTTTGTACACCCCAGTCCAACACCGGCACATCCAAATAATTAGTTCAACATGATTTCTCTTGAGTTTAGATCAGAGTGGTGCTGGAAAAGCCCAGTAGGTCAGGCAGCATCCGAGGAGCAGGAAAATTGATGTTTCGGGCAAAAGCCATTCATCAGGAATAGAGGCAGGAAGCCTCCAGGGTGGAGAGATAAATGTGGGGGGTGGGGGGTGGGGGGAGAAGGTAGCAAAGAGTACAATAGGTGAATGGGAGTGGGGTTGGAGGTGATAGGTCAGAGGGGAGGGTGGATCTCATTTCTCCTGATGCTGGCTCTGCCTGATTACCATGAATGTGCCCAGTTGTAACATGTTTAATAATATCTTCTTACATTTTCTTTATGATAGATGGACCTGTTACAGATAAGATGCATAATTGTTTATCTTGCTAACTGGAAAAAAGATCTTTCTTATTGAGGTTACAGTCCATGGGGATAGTGGATAGAGTGACAGCATTCTTCTCCACCTCAGTTATAACAATGACCTAACTCTATACTGTATTTACTCATTGATATCATTTTACTGATTGCAGGTCCTGTCTAATTTCCACTGTGAAATCCAGGCTGTTCATCCCAAGTTCTGTGTGTTTCCACTCAGCCTGTTTGTTACAAATCCTGACATAACCTTACAGGCTTGGGCAGTTCCCTGAGAGTCGGCTTACCTTTGAATTCTTCCTCACGGCGATCATTATTGTCACTTAGAAATCTTCTGGCCATTCTCTGAAGTAATTATCTTAGTAGAGCTCAGTATGTTATGTCTGTTCTTGTCTTTTTAATGAACTCTGCAGTCACTTTATCTTTTCTACTTCTGTCTGATTTATGGTATCTCCCTCTCCAGTGTTTCTGGTCCAATGAAATAGATATCAATATTAACCTTTTATCCTAGCTCAGATTTTTCTTTTTTTTTGCAAATAGTTTTTCAATATGTTACTCCCACCATTCTTTTTTATTTCATCAGAGTTTGTTAATTAAACTATTGCTTTCAGACTTTTTGTGCTGAGTGCCAGTATTCTCTCATCGTTTGCAAACACAAGGCCTTTCATTCTCAGCTGGTGCACATTTTTGAAGATATCACGTTAATTTTCACCATTGTACTGGTACTCGGCTGTTTCTCCTCTGTTTCACCTATACAACGTATTCAAGAAGAACAGATACTCAAATAATACAGTGCGCAGATTCCTCAAGAACAAACCACGACAAGCAGACCAAACACAGCCAGAAACCCTAACCACCTTACCATACATCAAAGAAGTTTCAGAAATGGCAGTCAGGCTACTAAGACCCCTCGGAATCCTAGTAGTACACAAACCCACCAACACTCTCAAACAAAAACTAACAAACTTAAAAGACCCAGTATAACCCATGGACAAAACCAACATCATCTACAAAATTCCATGCAAGGATTGCCACAAACACTATGTAGGACAAACAGGAAGAAAGTTAGCCACCAGGATACACAAACACCAGCTAGCCACAAAAAGACATGACCCTCTCTCCCTCGTAGCCCTACACACGGATGAAAAAAACCACCATTTCGACTGGGACAACACATCTATCCAGGGACAGGCTAAGCAAAGACATGCCAGAGAATTCCTAGAGGCCTGGCACTCCAACCACAACGCCATAAACAAACACATAGATCTAGATGCCATCTATCAACCCCTCAGAAAACGAACAGGAAATGACATCACCACAAACTGCAGGAACCCCATCCAGGAGAAAGATATAAATAGGAAGCAGGAGACAACAGCTTTGCTTCACTTGGAGGTCGCCACTGATGATGTTACCTCGCCAGGTAATGAAACGTCTGGATATCAAACCTACAGCTCAGCGAGCAAACCTACACCCTAAAAGTCTTACCGGTGTAAGCTATGATGAGGTTTGTGGCAGAGTCAGAGGACAATTCTGGTGTGGCCTTTCTCAATATCAAGAGTGACTTCATCCGTCTGTTGCACATTTTCTGATAACTGTTTGTTCATGTTCTTTACTACCAAAACCCACCTCATTAATATCTTCCTAAGTCCAAATGCAATAGCATTCCCAACATGGGAGTGAGAACAGGGATCTGGCAAATTCAGCTCCTCCTCTGGCTGTGAGGAGACTGCATGTTGCTCAGCAACAACAGCATCTCAGGGCTCAGTCCACGGTCAGCAGCCTCATACACCCCTCATCCACGGACATTGGCATCCAATATTTGATAATCCCTCACAATTATCCCAGCATCTCTCCAATCCATTTGCAGGCTGATTAAGTAGCACAGATCTGCAGTGTAGAGCAGAATGTGCATTGAGAGCCTGCTGCAAAGACACTTTGGCCACGGCAATAGGCTTCCAGCTCACCAATTGGACTACCATTATTTTTAAATAATTTTGTGGCTTATCCCCTTAAGAAGTCTCCAGCCCTTTTAAATTTCCTTGTCACTCATTGTGAATAATTTTCAATGACTCAAGCTCAGCTAAGAATCTATCACGCTCAGATTGGAAATTTTTAACTGAACCCTCCACAGAATGTTGGCAGAGGATCTCCAGGTTTCCCTGAACCCCTTCTACATTGACCTCATATCTAACATTCCCCCAGGAGCAGCCTTGCTCTCAATTCAAGATATCACCCCCTTGTTCAAGACTCCCCTCCTCGCAACAGGGAAACTGTTCTCCATCTGCTTTAGATTAGATTACTTACAGTGTGGAAACAGGCCCTTCGGCCCAACAAGTCCACACCGACCCGCCGAAGCGCAACCCACCCATACCCCTACATTTACCCCTTAAACCTAACACTACGGGCAATTTAGCATGGCCAATTCACCTGACCCGCACATCTTTGGACTGTGGGAGGAAACCGGAGCACCCGGAGGAAACCCACGCAGACACGGGGAGAACGTGCAAACTCCACACAGTCAGTCGCCTGAGTCGGGAATTGAACCCGGGTCTACAGGCGCTGTGAGGCAGCAGTGCTAACCACTGGGCCACCGTGCCGCCCATAGCAAACCCTTTACCCGAAAACCCTTAGTTTTGATCCCTACCATGCTGTTCTATTTCTGAGGAAATAGAAGCCAACAGTCCAGTTGTTGAGCTCAATCTCTTACTTTGCCACTTGACATCAACTCTGCTGTTTTTGTTTTATTCTTCTATGTGATGTGGGGGTCACTGGCTAGGGCACCCTGTGTTTCAAATCCCTAATTAACCAGAGGGTAGTTAAGGGGTCAACCAAATTGCTGTTGGTCTGGAGTCACATGTAGGCCAGACCAGGTAAGAATGGCAGATTTCCATCCCTCAAAGCTAAACTAGTGATGTACATGAATTAGTGCCACTTCATCCTGGTTTTGTTTTTCTGTGCCTTAACACAATTCGTCAGTTTATTAATCTAAAAAACAGTGCCTCGGGAGATATGTCTTGGAGTGGATCTTGAACCAAATCATTTCTGTCTGCAAGGTTTGAATGTCACAGATCATGAACCAAACTGACAGATTAATGTGTTCAGAAGGGAGTGAGGACTGCAGATGCTGGAGAGCAGAGTCAAAAAGTGTGGCACTGGAAAAGCACAGCAGGTCAGGCAGCATCCGAGGAGCAAGAGATTGATGTGTTCAGCAAACTGGCAGACTTTCAATGTATTAATAAACCTATTTTCAAGTATTAATTGAAGAAATGAAGATATCTGCAATAAGTCAAGTCCTAATTACTTTCGCATACAAACGCTCATTGGTTTTCATCACTCAAAGTCATGATTAGACCTTCTTTTGGGCTTTTTTAGAATCTCACTGTGTAATGTTAGGTTACTGAATTTCCTTTGTTAGAACAGTGACTGCATATCAGAAATTTAATACCACAGCAGCTGTGAAACATTTTCAAATCATAAGGAGACATAGGCACAGAAGTAGGCCAGCCAGCCCATCTGCTCCACCATTGTTGCTTTGATAATGCTCATGTCCACTTTCCTGTCATTATCCCATAATCCTTCAGATCATGTAAAGCACAATATATATGTGTGTTTTGTTCTTCTTTCATCACCATAGTAACAGAACAGAAATTTTCAACTCAAACTAACTACCAAAGAAGGGGTGGTATAGTGGCTCAGTGGCTAGCAGTGCTGCCTCACAGCGCCAGGGGCCTGGGTTCGATTCCAGCCTCAGGCGACTGACTATTTGCACATTCTCTCCCATGTCTGCATGGGTTTCCTCCGGGTGCTCCGGTTTCCTCCCACTGAGCAAAGATGTGCAAGTTATGTGAATTGGCTGTGCTAAATTTCCTATAGTAATCAAGGAAGCCTAGGTTAGGTGTATTAGTCAGGGGTAAACATAGGGTGGGGGAATGGGTCTGAGTGAGCTACTCTTCGGAGGGTCGGTGTGGACTTGTTGGGCTGCAGGGCCTGTGTCTACAGGGATTCTATGAGATGGAACTGAGTGGAGTCTGACTTATGCAGTCACCATAAAACCATGAGCCAGTATGTAGCTGATCAAAGTCACTGGAAAAAGAGCTTCGAAAAGGCCAGAGACAGAGCCCTCTGAATCCCACAGAATGGTCCAGATCTCCCAGTCTTTAGGCCTTTTCGTCTGGATGTGTGACCAGCCATAGTGTCATCACCAAACAGAAGTTCTGACAACTGACTTGATGTGAAGTATCTGGAAAGTCCAACTTCCGACAAGGAATTCCTCCGCTTCAAGGGCATTTGTATGATTGCAGCATTCCAGTAGTTTAGACCTGAATAGTTGGGCAGGAATCAGCAGAACAAAATAAAAACCCATTCTCCTCCTAAGTAACTACCTAACTGACCTACCAATCACCTAATCTGAACCTCTTCTCCTTTGACCTCCTGGTTACCCGTATGTTCATCAACTGCCCTTTTCACCCCCTTACTTCCCTTAACCCACCTATTAGCTCACCCACCTACACATGTAATCTCCCATATCAATATCACAGTATGTGATCTATTCATTAGCTTGTAGCAATTCAACCATTTTTTTATTCACTCATGTGATGTGGGTATCCCTGGCTGGACCAGCATTTATTGCCTATCCATAGGTCCCCTTGAGAAGGTGGTGGTGAGCTGCTTTCTTGAACTGCTGCAGCCCGTGTGCTATAGACAGACCCACAAAGCTCTTTGGGGTGGAAGGAGCTTCCAGGATTTTGACCCAGTGACAGTGAAGGAACGGCAATACTTTTTCAAGTCAGGATGACAAGTGGCTTCGAGGGGAATTTGCAAGCGTTCATATCCCCATGTGTCTGCAGCCCTTGTCCTTCTAGATGGAAGTGGTCATGGGCTTGGAAGATGCATTTTAAGGATCTTTAGTGACTTCCTGCAGTTCATCTTGCAGATAGTGCAGACAGCTGTTTCTGAATGTTGGTGGTGAAGGGAGTAAGTATTTGGAGATTTAAATACTTGTTGAATAGATGACTTTGAAATTGCTATCAATGTCAATCCATTCAACATCACAATTATAAGCATGTCATTGAAAGTGTTGGCGTAATTCTGATCAGGGCTTATCTTAGAAATGTCTTGGGAACTGAAATCAAGTTTTGTTAGCTCTTATATTCCACTTTGCAGTTTTCTTTCTTTACTGCTGGCTATGTCATGACACACAGCTGTGTTTTACAATGCTTGTCGAGACCTGCTCCCTGTCATTAATGGGAGTAAGACAGCTCCAAAGGAATGGATTCAATTTCTCCTGACTGCCATCAATCTAACAGAAAAAAAGCCAGCGATTGGAAATGGCTGGTGTAAGCCCAGAAAACAAATCACCTTGAAATAATATAAGTAATTGACCGCCCTGAACATTCAAATTATCTTTCTTAAGGATGGTTAACTGTAACTCAAATGAATTCTCTGTCTAAGTCAGCATGTAATGGGGTTAAAGGAAACACAGGATCATTCTTCGCTGACAGTGAGTTACCACCATTACTTCATGATTGTGAAGGGCCGATAATTCATGAATGTTAGGTTCGTCAGTGAATTACAATGCCATTTTCTGTGAAGGAATGGCTGATAGTGAAGCACTCTTTTGTTCCTTGCTGTGTGATTCCCAGCGGAACAGTAATCATTTCATGGTCGCACAGACTCCAGGTCTAATCAGACATCCCACACTTCTTTCCATTAAATTCAATTATGAGGAACAGCCCTGGCTATTGACCGTGAAAATTATTGCCCTGGAGTTTGTTATCGGAGTAATGGAGAAACTCTCAGCTTCTCCGTCACCACGACCATGAGACTGGCAGCAATTCCTGGAGCTATTTTTTCAATTGCCTGTGATGATACTGGTGGGAGGGGGGAATATTGAGATTTGGGTACAACGGGACCCAGAAATGGGCAGTCAGAAGGTGACCCTGGTTCTGAGGTGATTAGATTTTCAAAGGTGTGTAGGTTAGGTGGATTGGCCATGCTAAATTACCCTTCGTGTCCAGGGGTGTGTCATTTGGGTGGATTAGCCATGAAGAAATGCAGAGTAACAGGGGCACAGTCGGGAGGCACATGTGGATGAGGTGCTCTTTAGTGGGGTGGTGTGGGCTGAATGGCCTGCAATGTAGGGCTTCTATAATATAGTACTGCAGCATTACCATCATGCTGCTGCTGTGTAGCAATGCTTCTCCCTGAACTGGGCTTTGCTGACAGGCCAAACAATACTGCAACTTCATGTTTCATTTTCAGTGTTGGTGTGATGCCAACCATGTGGCATATGTGTCACAGCAGTTGGCTGTTTGAATCAAACAGCATGTGCCTTTAATTCTCTCTACTGGGTAGATCACTTAACCAGCCTGCTCTGTCAAAATTAAAACAAACAGCTGTTTGATGAGATTCTGTAATGACACAGCACTTGCTGACCAATCTTGAGTTTGCTGAGATACACTAACACAGACAAGCAGGAGGCTGGAGGAACATGGCAAAGCCAGGCAGCATCAGGAGGTGGAGAAGTCAATGTTTCAGGTGTAACCCTTCTCTAACTAAAAGATATACTAATAGCAACTCTAACATAATTAATTGAGTTCTTTATATTTTTAAAGTATTTTGCAAAATGTACAGCTTTTACAACTGCTAGAGGTGACATAGAGACATATGCAGGGTTTACATTATAAATGATTATGTTCACAAGTTACTGTGGAGTTTAAACAGCCTGTGGTTCCCTGTTGTTCCTCCTCAGGAGTACAATTCAATTTTTTTAGCTGTGGGAAGAAAGCAGGAGAAGCTGATTACTTTCAGATTACCTCAGCAAAAGGCTGACATCGGCTCTCTGGATTGAGTGATAACCATCCATATTATCAGCTGCTTTGGCTCATTTGATTTTCATGACTGCCATATTATTAAAATTATTTTGCATTTACACAGCACCTGCCATGGCACAGATTCTTCAAAGTCACTGCTGTGAACTAAAAATTACTGCAACTAATATTCACTCCCATTCGAGGGGATAATCGCATCAAAGTCTTTTCATTGGATTATTAATACAGAGACTGAAGTGATAATCTTAGGGATCAGTGCTGAAATCCCACCACACAGAGGGTGAAATTTGAATTCAACCAAAATGTGG
The DNA here is from genome assembly GCF_004010195.1 of Chiloscyllium plagiosum. Lineage (NCBI taxonomy): Eukaryota > Metazoa > Chordata > Chondrichthyes > Orectolobiformes > Hemiscylliidae > Chiloscyllium > Chiloscyllium plagiosum. Next base: position 74,679,224 of record NC_057724.1, on the reverse strand, counting down.
AATTAAAAATGTTGAATAACAACCACTATTGATTGACTGAAAACCTATCTGGTTCATTAATACCCCTTAATGATGAAAAACTGCTTTCCTTACTTGTTCTGGCCGACATGGGAGTGCAGATCCACAGCAATGTAATTCACACTTTTGAATGGCCTCGCAAATCGTTTATCAATATCAACCATGAATAAATCACCAAAATAAAGGAACAAAACCAGATGGACAACCTGCATTGACAATGGCAAACACAATCCCTTTGAGCCTGCAAGCCCTCATAGAATTATACAGCACAGAAGATCATTGGTCCATCAAATCTGTACCACTAGGTGAAACTGAGTACCTGGCCTCATTCCTGATGAAGGGCTTTTGCCAGAAACGTCAATTCTCCTGCTCTTTGGATGCTACCTGACCGGCTGTGCTTTTCCAGCATCACAATCTTAAATCTGTACCACTGTTTACACTCTTCCCAATTTCCCAAACTAGGTCCATAACCTCAAATGTTAAGACACTTCAAGTGCTAATCCAAGTACTTTTCAAAGGGTATGAGATTTCTTGCTTTAACTACCTCCCAAGCAGTGCACTACAGAAATTCACAACCTTCTGGGTGAAAAAGCTTTTCTTCCAAACCCCTCTAAGCCTGCCTTTCACTTTAAAACTCTGCCCCTTGAACAACATGTCAGCACCATTGCCAAAGCTGGGACAGTTGTCTCACAGATGAGTCAAACCTGATATTGTTATACTCATGGAATTAAACTTCCATCTCATTTCCCAGACAACACCATCACAATTTTATGGCCTGTCCCACTGGCAAGCCAGACCCAGCAAAGGTAGTGTCACATTGTTATACATTCGGATGGGAGTTGTTCTGTGAGTCCTCAACATTGACGCAGAACTACATGAAGTCACATGGCATCAGGTCAAACATGGGCAAAGAGATCTCCTGCTGCACAACTTGCTGCACTCCAAGCCAAGCTGTTCCAGAACAATACAACACTGGCATCTACACAAAAATGTACAATATTGCACTAATATGTCCTATACACAAAGGCATGAGAAATCTAACCCAACCAATTGTCACCCCATCAGTCTGCTCTCAAACTTCATTAAAGTGATGGAAGGTGTCATTGACAGTATTACCCAACAGCACTTGCTGAACAATAACCTGCTCACTGATGCTAGCTTTAATTTGGGTTCCGTCAGGTCACACAGCTCCTGACCTCGTTACAGTGTTCATTCAAATATTGACAAGCTGATCCTGGCTATGGAGGGACTTGCTAACGATGAGCATTTGAACTTGTAATTTTTGGAGGACAGAGAAATGGGAAGCAACCTTACTGAAGCGTATAAAATAGCGAGAATATTTAACAAGGTAATTATGGGAAGATTGTTACCCTTTGTGGCAGACTTTAGGACTAGAGTAGATCATCACAGTGTAAGTGGTCACCCATCTACTACAGAGATGAGGAGGAATTTATTCTTTCAGACAGTAGTGATTTGGTGGAATTTTCACCATTAAACACGGTAGAAGTTTTGTTGTTAAGTACATTGTAGGCTAAGATGGACAGATTTTTAATCAGTAAAGACATCAAGGGTATGGGGACAAAGCAGGAAAGTTGAACTGAGATTTATTTGATCAGCCATGATCTGAACATAGAACATCGAACATTACTTTGGCCCTTGATGTTGTGCCGACCTGTTATACCAATCTGAAGCCCATCTAACCTACACTATTCCATGTACGTCCATATGCTTGTCCAATGATGACTTAAATGTACTTAAAGTTGGCGAATCTACTACCGTTGAAAACAGTCTCAAGCCCCTCAGCCTTTCCTCATAAGACCTTCCCTTCATACCAGGCAACGTCCTAGTAAATCTCCTCTGCATCCTTTCCAAAGCTTCCACATCCTTCTTATAATGCAGTGACCATTACTGTACAAGTACCAGAACTGTACAAGTACAAATATTTCAAGTACAGCCGCACCAGAGTTTTTTACAGCTATAGCATAACCTCATGGTTCCGGAACTCGATCCCTCTATTAATAAAAGCTAAAACACTTCTTAACAACCCTATCAACCTGGTTGGTAACTTTCAAGGATCTGTGTACCTGGACATCGAGATCTCTCTGCTCATCTACTCGTCTACACTACCAAGAATCTGGAGGAGACTCAATGGGCCAAATGGCCTAATTCTGCTCTGATGCAATATAGTCTTTTTCTGATCATACCCCTGTTCTTATGAAGCAATGACTTCTACTTGCCTCTTCTCCTATTCAAGAATTCAGCCACAAGATCTGCCCTATTCTGGCCAGAATTTCATTTGCAAATTCCCAAATGTTTCTTTGGCCATGTTGATGCTTGGTCCACTTCCAGATATCAAATTACATTTTAGGTATTCCACATCATTACCTTGTTTTGTTCATCCATGTATCTTATTCCTGCCCCTCATTTAACACAATTATCCAACTCTTTTATTTGCCAGCAGAGACACTATAATGATGACATGCCTCCTTTCACTGCCCACTTATATACATGTTACTTAGGTGTGAACTTTTAATGTTGACTTCTGGGGAAAATAACATTATCCTTTGTCTGTAAATCATATTATCCTTATTCAGTCAGTCCTTCATTTACCATAATATGTTCCTCATAATTGTCTAATGCATATGTATGCCAAGACCCATAGCATGTCATTCCTCTCCATGACAGTTCAAATTCTCTAAGTGTGTAATTAGTGCCAATTGACTCTGAGTAATGCTCATTAATAGTTCAGTCCCATGCTATAAAATAATTTTTTCTTTACCACAACCGATAACTTACATGGACCTTTCCACTTTTCTGCCCTTCTCTTTTGTACTATAACACATCTCCAAGCTGAATTGAATTGTATTTCTAATAACTCACACAATGACATAAAGATTGTCAAATTTTCTCAGAATTCTCAGCAATAATTAATTCTCTTCTCCATAAATGCAGAGCAGTTAAGTGCTCAGAAAATATGGAGCTAATTGCATTCCCTACCCATGCCAGTAGATAGTCATTCATTCACCTACAAACCAATTGATATGCTCTGCAGCCCTCAACAATCTGCAGTGAATTCTTCACATGGACTGCCCATGTTTGGGATGTTTTCATTAGTATTTTATGAAGCATATCAGCCTGTGTTCCTTTAATAAAAGGGCTTTCTGCTGCCATGTTCATTATAAAAATATTCACACTTTTGCACGTATCTCTAAATTCACCACTTGCAAGCTGCACTATTGTCATTTAGGACTTTAGCAACTACTCCCAATCCAGAGCATTATATAGTCCACTCTTACTCTCTTACTGATATATAATCGTAGAGTTGCCAACTCAAATGTTCATTACAATGGAGAGCAACATGAAAATTCCTTATCTCATATCTTCTGGTCCATTGCCCCAACTGCCATACCTCCAAGCTGCATGTCTGCACACAAGTACAACTGCCTTGATGTTCCGTGCATGGCAATCAGTGTTGGCATGCTGGTTACTACATTGATTTCCAACTCCGGACGTTGCCCTTGGAGGCATGCACAACTGATCAGAAAATGAGAGGGAATGCTGGTCACAACTTTGTCAATGTCTCTCACTAATGAAGGACTCGCTATGGTTCATGATGATGCCCACCTATTTTCTTTCCTATGTTTTGTATTTACCACTGTTCTCTTCTCTAAATTGAGTTACTTATCGTCTCTTGTCCCTGCAACTTTCAGTAAGATTTTAAACTGGTGAAATGTTAAATGGGCAATCTGTCAATGTAGTTTCAATTTACTTTGCCTTTATTTACCCTTTCAATCTCCTATCTCCTGATGCCAATAACACTTGCATTGGTAGTTTGCTCAAAGAAATTAGTTTGGTTCATGGAATACAATAATGTCAGAATTGTATCAACTGTAAATTTATTGATCACAAAAACAATTGCTGAAGTGTGTTCCTCAACTGTTTTTATTTAAGTCATTTTCATAGATGGTCTGCTCAATAATAAGAGCAATTCAGTTGACACCGTCGATAATTTGCTAATCAACCGACTATGGGATGTTAATAGTATACCTCTGGACAGGTTGGACTTGAACCCAGGCTTCCGAGCTCAGAGTTATGGTAATCACCATTGTACCACAAGAGCTCACCCATTTAATCCTGCATTTGTACTGCTTAAATAATGTATACCTGGTCTGCTGTCAGGATTCTTTGCTCTTTTTAGAAATTTCAGCAATTTGTCATTCCCAAAGTTGAAGCATATGGAACTCTCAAAGTCCTCAATCTTGTTTCAATCCTAATCATTCAAAGAAGTACCATTTTAACCATACGGTGCAAAAGTGCATCCACTTTCCAACACAGCACAATGGAATATGTCCACAACAAAAATTATCATCTGAAGTTTCTTGAAAATAGTACCATCTCTCTGTCTGATCACCTTCTTTTCTTTCAGCCCTTCAGTGCTGAGTGTAATTTTGACAATCCCTTTGATTCCATTTTGCATGATTTATTGCACAATGTTTATTTGAAGTTCCATTTCGAGCAGCTGTTGACCAGGGCCAGGTAATCCTGAGATTCACTCTTTTCTTATATTTACAATTCCAGAACTGTTTCTCAACTCACTTCTTTTAGTCTTGATTCTCATTTCATGTTACTGCTTTTAGTTGTATCTTGTCTTGCATTTCAGTGACCGTTGAATCTTATGTTCTTTGTGTTACTCCTGAATGTCCCAGTAGAACTACGAAGTCTGTTTGGAGTGAGTGCTTTACCAGGATCTTATTTTAAAGGCTTTGAACATCTCTTTGAAATGAATGTGTTTTTTTGAAAAGAATCTAATTCCAAGTGCGACAATGGTGCCCTTTTAATAGGGTTTTGTTGTCCCTAGTTTTTTTTCAAGCGGTTTTGCAAAGGTTCTGATATGTCTGCAAATAGCTACTTGAAAAGACTTTTAAGTTTTTTTTAAAAACACTTGTATAATGAAAGGCCAGTGAGAATATAGGACGCAGAAACAGGCCCTTCGGCCCTCAATGTTGTGCCGATCTGTGAACTAATTTAAGCCCATCCATCCACACTATCCCATCATCATCCATGTGCTTATCGAAGGATTGTTTAAATCTCCCTAATGTGACTGAGTTAACTACATTGGCAGGCAGGGCATTCCACGCCCTTACCACTCTCTGAGTAAAGAACCTGCCTCTGACATCTGTCTTAAATCTATCACCCCTTAATTTGTAGCTTTGTCTCCACATACAAGCTGATATCATCATCCTAGGAAAAGGATTTTCACTGTCTACTGTATCTAGTCTTCCAATCATCTTGTATGCCTCTATCAAATCCCCTCTTAACCTTCTTCTCTCCAATGAGAACAGACCCGAGTCTCTCAGCCTTTCCTCATAAGACCTTCACTCTAGGCCAGGCAACATCCTGGCAATTCTCCGCTGTACCTTTTCTAATGCTTCCACATCCTTCCTGTAATGGGATGACCAGAACTGTACATAATACTCCAAGTGAGGCCGCACTAATGTTTTGTACAGTTGCAGCATGACATCACGGCTCCAGAACTCAATCCCTCTACCAATAAAACCGAACATACTGTACACCTTCTTAACAGCATTATCAACCTGGATGTCAACTTTCAGGGATCTATGTACATGGACATCAAGATGCCTCTGCACATCCACACTACCAAGAAACTTTCCATTGACCCAGTATTCTGCCTTCCTGTTATTCTTCCCAAAGTGAATCACCTCATATTTATCTACACTGAACTCCATTTGCCACCTGTCAAACTTACTAACCCATTCACTTATTCCTGCATCCAAGTCGTTTATAAAAATGACAAACAGCAATGGTCCCAAAACAGATCCTCATGGCACACCACTAGTAACCGGACTCCAGGCTAAATATTTTCCATCAACTACCACTCGCTGCCTTCTTACAGAAAGCCAGTTTCTAATCCAAACTGCTAAATCACCTTCAATCCCATGCCTCTGCATTTTATTCAGAAGTCTACTATGTGAAACCATATCAAAGGCTCTGTTGAAGTCCACGTACACCACGTCAACTGCCCTACCCTCATCTACATGTTTGGTCACTTTCTCAAAAAACTCAATGAAGTTTGTGAGACATGACCTCCCCTTGATAAGTCCATGTTGACTATTTCCAATCAAATTGTTGCTTGGGAGATGATTATAAATCCTATCTCTTGTAATCTTTTCCAAAACTTTTCCTACAACAGACGTAAGGCTCACTGGTCTATACTTACTTGGGTTATCTCCACTGCCCTCGTTGAACAAGGGCACAACATTTGTAATCCTCCAGTCTTTTGGTACTAAACCTGGAGACAATGACAACTCAAATACCAAGGCTAAAGGCTCAGCCATCTCCTTTCTAGCTCCCAGAGAATTCTTGGGAAAATCCCATCCAGACCAGGGGACTTATCTACTTTCACACCTTCTAGAATTGATAGCATCTCCTCCTTACTAACCTCAATCCTTTCTAATCTAATAGCCCATATCTCAGTCTTCTCCTCTACAATATACTCCTTTTTCTGAATGAAAACAGATGAGAAATATTCATTTAGTACCACTCCGATCTCCACAGGGTCCACACACAACTTCCCACTTCTGTCTTTGGCAGGCCCTATTCCTACCCTTGTCACCCTTTTATTCCTCACATATTTATAGAAAGCTTTAGAGTTCTCCTTTATTCTAACTGGTAAAGACTGCTCATGTCCCCTCCTTGCTCTTCTTAACTCTCTCTTTAAATCCTTTCTAGTTACTCTGTAACTCCCCATCACCTCATCTGAACCACCTTGCCTCAACGTCACAGCTGCCTCCCTTTTCCATTTAACAAGCGATATAATTTCTTTAGGAAACTAATGTTCCCTTACTTTATCACTTCCTCCTTGCCTGACTGAGACATATCTATCAAGGACATGCAATATCTGTTCCTTAAAACAGCTCCACATTTTGATTGTCCCCATCCCCTGCATTTTGCTGCCTCATTCTATGCCTCCTAAGTCTTGCCTAATCGCATTATAATTGCCCTTTCCTCATCGATAACTCTTGCCCTGTAGCATGTACCTATCCCTTTCTATTGCTATAATAAACGTAACCGAATTATGGTCACTCTCTCCGAAGTACTCACCTATCACTAAATCAAACACCTGGCCTGGTTCATTACCAGATCCAGTGTGGCCTCCCCTCTTATTGGCCCTTCAACATACTATGTCAGGAAATTCCTGAAGAAGGGCTTATGCCCGAAAAGTCGATTTTCCTGCTCCTCGGATGCTGCCTGGCCTGCTGTGTTTTTCCAGCACCACATTTTTCAACTCTGGTCTCCAGCATCTGCAGTCCTCACTTTCTCCTATGTCAGGAAATTTTCCTGCACACATTGGACAAAATGTAATCCATCTGACACACGAGAGTTAGAACATAGAACATAGAACATAGAACAATACAGGGCAGTACAGTCCCTTCAGTCATTCATGTTGCACCAACCTGTGAACTAATCTAAGCCCAACACCCTACACTATCCCATCATTATCCATGTGCCTATCCAAGGACTGTTTAAATATCCCTAATGTGGCTGAGTTAACTACATTGACAGGCAGGGCATTCCACACCCTTAACACTCTCTGAGTAAAGAACCTTCTTCTAACATCTGTCTTAAATCAATCACCCTTCAGTTTGTAGCTATCCACCCTCGTACTAGCTGACGTCATCATCCTAGGAAAAGGACTTTCACTGTCTACCCTATCTAATCCTCTGATCATCTTGTATGTCTCTATCAAATCCTCTCTTAGCCGCCTTCTCTCCATTGAGAACAGACCCAAGTCTCTCAGCCTTTCCTCATAAGACCTTCCCTCCAGACCAGGCAACATCCTGGTAAATCTCCTCTGCACCTCTTCCAATGCTTCCACATCCTTCCTGTAATGGGGCAACCAGAACTGGACACAACATTCCAAGTGAGGCCGCACTAATGTTATGTACAGTTACAACATGACATTACGACTCTGGAACTTAATCCATCTACCCATAAAACCGAACACGCTGTATGCCTTCTTAACAGCACTATCAACCTGAGTGGCAACTTTCAGGGATCTATGTACATGGATACCAAGAGCCCTCTGCACATCCATAACACCAAGAATCTTTCCATTGACACAGTACTCTGTCTTCCTGTTATTCTTCCCAAAGTGAATCACCTCACATTTAGCTGCATTGAATTCCATTTGCCACTTCTCAGCCCAAATCTGCAGTTTATCAAGTCTCCCTGCAACCTGCAACATTCTTCAAACTGTCCACTACTCCACCGACTTTAGTGTCATCTGCAAACTTACTGATCCATCCACCTATGCCTGGGTCCAAGTCATTTCTAAAAATGACAAACAGCAGTGGTCCCAAAACAGATCCTTGTGGCACACCACTAGTAACCAGACTCTAGGCTGAATATTTTCTATCAACCACCACTCGCTGGCTCTTACAGAAAGTCAGTTTCTAATCCAAACTGCTAAATCACCTTCAATTTCGTGCCTCTGCATTTTCTTCAACAGCCTACCATGTGGAACCTTATAAAAGGCTTTACTGAGGTCCATGTACACCATGTCAACTTCCCTACCTTAACCAACATGTTTGGTCACCTTCTCAAAAAACACAATGAGGTTTGTGAGACACGACCTGCCCTTAATGAAACCATGTTGATATCTACAATCAAATTGTTGCTTTGGAGATGATTATAATTCCTATCTCTTATAATCCTTTCCAAAACTTTTCCTACAACAGACATAGGGCTCATTGATCTATAATTATCTGGGCCGTCTCTACTGCCCTTCTTGAATAAGGGCACAACACTTGCAATCCTCCAGTCTTCTGTACTAAACCTGTAGACAATGACGATCAAAGATCAAGGCCAAAGGCTCTAAATCTCCTCTCTAGCTTCCCAGAGAATCCGCGGGTAAATCCCATCCAACTCAAGGAATTTGTCTACTTTCACTCCTTCTAGAATTGATAACATCTCCTCCTTACTAACCTCAATTCTTTCAAGTCTAATAGCCCCTTTCTCAGTCTTCTCCTCCACAATATTCTCTTTTTTCTGAATGAAAACAGATGAGAAATATTCATTTATCACCTCTCCGATCTCCACAGGGTCCATACACAACTTCCCACTTCTATCTTTGACTGGCCCTTTTCCTACCCTTGTCATCCTTTTATTCCTCACATATCTGTAGAAAGCTTTAGGGTTCTCCTTTATTCTACCTGCTAAAGACTGCTCATGTTCTCTCCTTGCTCTTCTTAACTCTCTCTTTAAATCCTTGCTAGCTAATCTGTAACTCTCCTTTGTCTCATCTGAACCATAAGCCTCCCTCTTCCACTTAACAAGAGACAACAATTTCTTTAGTCAACCACGGTTCCCTTATCTTATCACACACTCCCTGCCTGACAGGGACATACCTATCAAGGGCACATAATATCTGTTCCCTAAACCAGCTCCATATTTCGAATGTCCCCATCCCCTGCATCTTGCTATCCCACTCTATGCATTCTAAGTCTTGCCTAATCACATTATAATTGCCCTTCCCCCACCTATAACTCTTGCCCTATGGCCTGCACCTATCCCTTTCCATTGCTAAACTAAACGTAACCGAGTTATAGCATTTGCAGTCAATATTCTCCCAGTTCTGGATATTTTTCTGTTTTTGTTTGTTTTGGTTTTAGCAAGCAGTCTGTTTGAAGTTGCTGGTCAAAGGAAGTTGTTGGGGAAAATGGTTCCCTGATTCAGCAGAGGTTTTCTGGCTGACTCGCTCTCTCTCTCTCTGACATCTGTCCTGTCAGAACCTGTGTTTGAATTTACCTTTTTTGCCACAGGGGTGTTTATTTGGAACAGCATCATTTAGTTGTGACAGAGTCAATTGGGTTTTCAGATAAGTTATGTTATTCTACTGTTATGAATTTCTGTTCCCTTTTGTTCGCGTGTAAATAAATTCTGTTTTGTTTAAAACCAAGTGGTTTGACCATCTGCATTGTCCCTGGAATATTCACCTTACATCTGGTTAAAACATCTAGAAATTCTGGGCGACCTTTGTTAGAATATTTTGAGGAAGTTTGGCCTAGCCTATAACACAATTGATACCAGGAGTCCATACATGTTTGACACCACAATACAATCCAATAATTTAAAAACAAATGTATAATTTCAAGATCTTTTGCAATTTTGCATTTTGGCTGTTAAATTCCATTATATATTTGTTTTCAAAATTAATCAAAGTCTGACTATGCATTATATGCATTCAATAGGTCATTTTTTAAGTGTATTTATCCATAGCTTTGAATACACTATGCAAACTTACTCAGTGCCCAAGTCTTGAATCTCTAGCTCTGAACATGCTTTACACCTGATCCCACTTCTGATAGGAAGCAATAGTTCCAAGAGAGTTCCCTTTTTTTCACTTTGGCAAGAATGTAGCCTTCATTGGTACATCCACAACATTCTTCTATAGATTCAAAGTTCAATTTCACAGGATGTTATTGGGAAGTTGCATTATGTTATTTTACACTTGGTTTCAGCCATTCTTCTCAAAAGTAACTGAAATCACAAACTTCTGTCTGAACAAAAACTCTTTGTTTCCAATGTTCAGCTTTTGGGAACAATTCTCTGCTATCAGTGTCAATCCAGATCTATGCCAGTCCGCAAGACAGAAGCCAAGACAATCTCCATGGCTGCTAAATCTACTCAATCTCCAGTGTTTCAGCTGCTCCTTACATCTTTACACATGTTCAGACAATTAATAGCCACTCCCTGTTTGTTCTTAAGTTTATTCATGTCTTTATTTAGATTTATATGTATGATTAACCAAACTTTAACATTTGTTGTCAAGGGAAATCGCTCTCACTTCACTTCTTGAATTTAGCTCTTTTATCTATGTTTGAATTGGCTGATCTTTGATACTCTGGGAAATTCAAGAGGAGATGGATCATTTACTCAGCAGTCCTCGCTAAAGATGGTTGAAATCCTTTAGTCTTTGTCATTCTGTCCTGTATATTTGCTGCTATCTTTCATCTACAATTAGAATCTTATATAAAGTAACAGTATGATTAAAGGAAGCCTCCCTCCCAAGACGCTCTGGATTCGATTCTACAGTACTATCCTTGAGAAGACACATGCTACTGTCAATCTCTCAAGGCTAACATTTTAGAATTGATTAGCAAGAGTTAAGATTTATATATTTGCACTACTCGGCGATGTCCCAAATTACTTAACAATTTGAACAGTTGTTTTAAAGCAGTAAGCACAATTGCCAATTTGTGCACAGCAGGATCCTGCAAACTACAATAAAATAAGGATCTGATCATTCGTTTATGGTGCTGCTGCTTCAAGGGTGATTTTAGCCGGGCAATCGGGGTCCCATTTTAATATCTCATTTCGAAGATGGTGCCTCATTCTTGCCTTGTGCTCAAGTCTGTGGAGCAACATTTAAACTAATAGTCATACAGCACAGAAACAGACTAACCAGTCCATGCCAGACATAATCCCAAACTAAACTAGTCTCACCTGCCTGCTCCTGGCCCATATCCCTTCAAAACTTCCCTATTCATTTATCTATCAAAATTTCTTTTAAAAATTGTAACTGTACCCACATCCACCACTTCATCGTAGACTATGACATAGTGGCTCAGTGGTTAGTACTGCTGCCTGCCAACACTAGGGACCAAGGTTTGAGTCCCACCTCAGGCAACTGTATGGAGTTTGCACATTCTCCCCGTGTCTGCGTGGGTTTACTCCAGGTGCTCTGGTTTCCTCCCACAATCCAAAAATGTGCAGGTCAGGTGAATTGGCAGTGCTATTTTGCCCATAGTGTTAGGTGCATTAGTCAGGGTAAGTATAGGGTAAGGGAATGGGTCTGGGTGAGTTACTCTTCGGAGGGTTGGTGTGGACTGGTTGGATCGAACGGAATGTGGGAATCTAATCTAATCCATCCTTGTGTGACTGTGTGGAGTTGCATGCTCTCCCTGAGTGTGTGTGGGTTTCCTTCCACAGTCCCAGGCTAGGTGAATTGGCCGCACTAAATTGCCCACAGTATGCAGGTCAGGTGGGTTAGCCATGGGAAATGCAAAGATAAGGTAGCAGAGTGAGTCTGAGTGGGATACTCGTCAGAGAGTTGGTGTGGGATTGATGGGCTAAATGACCTGATTCTACACTATAGACACTCTATGATTCTAGTAAGAGTGATATTATACAGACAGCAGAATCTGCTATCTTACAAGTGAGAATAGTCTAAGACTAAAAACCCCTGAAGTGGCATTGTAAGTCACATCAGCAACTATTACCCAAAAGACACTTGAAGAAATCTTTGCCTAGAATTTCACCCTGTGGCAATATTGACCAATAGATATTTCTTGTCTGAAGTTATTCCAAACAGCTTAATTGTGAATGACAGCTCAAAGCCTCACAATCCAGTTGTCAGTGATCTGATCTCATTGTCTGAGGAACAGAACTAAAGGAGTGTCTCCAGACAATATCATCGATGGAAGGTTCAGTTTGAAGGGAATAAGTGTACTGAAAGAATTTCTCCAGCTCACTGTTATACTGCTTTTTACAATTGTTAAGATCTTCTGAGTCTGTGCTTTCTGAATAACCTTTAATTAAATGATCATTTGTTCTCATGTCCTGTGTGCACTTTGAATAATGTTAAGATTAGTTTTCACCTGAAAGTTGTCAACCGATCAGATTGTCTGGAATGAAGAATTAATCTCCCAAACACTGCTATGAAGAGAACCATGGAGAAAAATCACAAGGGTATCATGAAAAAATTCTGTGTATTTTTAAAAATTTTCTACTGGAAGTGGCTTGGACAGGGAGGATTGACAGGAAACACCATCAGACTGACAGTCAACTATTATCCATTTGGGACATAGTATTGATCCATTTTAAAACTGGCTGGGGAAGAGGGTAACCCAGATATGTCAGATGTGCCAGATGGCCAATGGCAGGCCTGTAGTGCATCTGTTTGGAGAGGGAGGTCAGGTCACGGAAGTGTGACAGCACAGAAGGACGTTTCTCAGACCATCGTTGGTGCACTGGAACGTTTGGAGGTGATGGATCTTACTGGAATGCATTCAAGTAGAGTCTGTGATCCAATTGATTTAATTTATTGTAATCGCATGTACCTAAGAACAGTGAAAAGTTTTGCTTTGTGAGCAGTACAGGCAGATCATAGAGCATTTAGACCGAGTGAGGCGCAAGAGATTCCCAAAGCAAGATTAATATTAGCAAGTGTTATGGACCAGGCCAGACCCTCGCAAAACATTTCAAGAAAGTAGCCTAGACCCTAATTTTGCCAGTTGTTTTAAGCAGGTGTACAGTGTGTATTCCAGGAACGATGCAGCTGGTCAAACCACTTAGGTTAATCAAAGCAGAATTTATTCACAAGATTACCGAATGAAACACAAACAAAAGAGAACAAAATATAGAAAACCCAACAGATTATCCCAACTGAATGATGCTGTTCCCAATACTCGCAACATAAACACTTCTTGGCACAAAAAGTAAAATCAAACCCAGGGTTTTACAGGAGAGCAGCCAGACAGAGAAAAGGATTAGCCTGGACCTTGTTCTTTGGTTCCAGCAGAGTTTACAATACTACTGTGCTAAAACCAAACCAAAACAGAGAAAAGCTAAGCTGGGAGAACTGACCACTCCCCTTTCATTGTACAAGTGTTTTTTACAACTTAAAAGCCCTTTGCCTGAGGCTGTATCTGTTAGCTATAATCAAACTGGCCCTAAAACCCCATCCAAACCCAGACTTTTCAGAGTCTGTGTCTTTTACGACCTCTCTGAAAAAAAATGGACAACATAACCTTGTTAAAGGAGCAGCATCATCATATAAGATCAACATTATTCCAAGTTAGAGAATTCCATTCAGCAAGGAAGAAGCAGTTCTTGAACATATCTGTATGTGTTTTCAAACTTTTGTATCTTCTTGGAAGTTGTTAAACCCAGCAACAAACATCACAAGTTGCTGGAAAAGCTCATCAGTTCTGGCAGCATCAGTGCAGAGAAATCAGAATTAATGGTTCAGGTTCCGGTGACCCTTCCTCAAATCTCAAACCTTAGGACTTAAATCCAGCCCTTCATTTGTGAACCAACCATCCCTTTAATCCTCTTCCCCATACAGCTGAAGCTGAAACCTTTCAAATGGCAATGTATTTGACCTTTCAGCAGCTTGCTATCCTCCCATGCAGCTTTTCACTTCAGAAAGGTGTATCTGTTTGAATTTCAGCAGCAGCTTTTTTAACTACACTTCTTTCTTCCGCTCAATGAGTAGAACGTCATCTGCAAGACAGTGACAGTGTGGCACTCACATGCATCAAGATTGCCTGTCTCGATTTTACTGCTTCATGCTCTGGAAGCCACAGGGCTTTTGACAATGAGCACATCCCATTGAAATACGTCTGACACCATTAGTCTCATCCGGTGAAGAACACAAAGATCAATATATTATTATAGCTGGCAAGGCGAGATTATGGCTCCTCATGACAATGCGCTCTAAGAATCACTTCAAGTATTGTCGGACTGAAATAACTGGAAAGCACCTATGTTAACCATGAATTATTAACCTTTCTGATGTAAAAAGTTTATTGCCAATCACTGTCGCTATTTAAGCAGACTTTATTTACACACAGCAGTTACCAAGGGGACACACTGTAAGGACTGTTCTATTCTCAGTGTGTGTGGGTTAAGAAGACATGGGATTGCCAAATCAGCACTACCAGGAATAGTAATGAATCGATCATTCCCTTCCACCGTACTGGAACAGATTTTATCTTCATGTAACATTGCGAACATATTTCTCCTTCTCTCTGTCCCTGTGCTTATAGGAATGTGAAAGGAAAAGTCTGTCTGAATTATGACTCATCTATGAATTAATGCAGTGACAGTGAAAAGGAGATTTTGTTTAAATGACTCCTGTTGACATCCTATTTAAGCACAATGCTTAAAATTTGGTTGTGGTTTAGTTGCCTCTGATTCTTAAGATTCTAGGTTCAAATTACTCCAGAATTGATGTTTCTGGCATAAGCCCTCCAAACAGACATTCCTAAAAAAAAGCTAATGCCCAAAACGTCGACTCTCCTGCTCCTCAGCTGCTGCCTGACCTGCTGTGATTTTTCAGCACCACACTTTTTGATTCTAATCTCCAACATCTGCAGTCCTCACTTTCTCCATCTGCAGTCACACATTTATATAGAGTCATAGAGATGTACAGCATGGAAACAGACCCTTCGGTCCAACCCGTCCATGCCGACCAGATATCCCAACCCAAT
>NC_057724.1:74656477-74663048 GCF_004010195.1 Chiloscyllium plagiosum | reverse complement strand
CCATATAGATCACATCTACCGCTCTGCCTTCATCAATCTTCTTTGTTACTTTTTCAAAAAACTCAATCAAGTTTGTGAGACATGATTTCCCATGCATAAAGCCATGTTGACTATCCCAAATCAGTCCTTGCCTTTCCAAATACATGTACATCCTGTCCCTCAGGATTCCCTCCAACAACTTGCCCACCACCGAGGTCAGGCTCACCGGTCTATGGTTCTCTGGCTTGTCTTTACCACCCTTCTTAAACAGTGGCACCACGTTAGCCAACCTTCAGCCTTCCAGCACCTCACCTGTGACTACCGATGATACAAATATCTCAGCAAGAGGCCAGTCTGTTCATAAACTATGACTTGGAGTTGTCTATAAAATCAACCACAATCTAACTGAATGGTCAAAGAGGCTCTGGTAATAGGCCTAAAGGTAGGTCAGAATGGGTAAATTTATCTGCACTTCACTCAATTTAGTCTACTACATTCGCTTTTCACAGTGTGGTCTCCTCTACGATGGGGAAACAAAATGTAGACTGGGTAATTGCTTTGCAGAAGATCGACTTTCTGTCTGCAAAAATGATCCTGAGCTTCTGGTCGCCTGTCACTTCAGCGCACCACCATGTTCCCTCACCAACATTTCTGCCTCAAGTCTTCTAGTGGACCTCAGTGCAAGCTGGAAGAACAATAACTAATTTTCCATTTGGAGACCCTGCAGTCTCTAGGACAATTGAGTTCAATAACTTTGGAGCTGGATTCCATCCTTCCACATTTTTGAGCCACTCCACATCCAGTTCTGACATGACATGGATTGAAAGCCAAAAAGAAATCACAGTATCCCCAGAGAGAGAGAGAAAGAGAGAGAGAGCAAGCTAACACTCCATGTCGAGACGACTGTTCACCAGATGTAAAGTGGACTGCTTTTAGCAGAACCACCAATTCTCACTTACTCCACGGACTATTATCACATTACATAAGTTGTTCTCAATACAGCTCACTCATCGTCTCACACCCTTAGTTCTTATTATCACTTATTTAGTCTTTCTTCCATACTGGCCTGCTATCCATAATCTCCTTGTTTACCTATTCCTTTCATATCTCTCTCTCTGGGCTTCAGCTCCACCCATCCACTCCCCTGTCTCCTGCACACACCCCCACCCCAAACCCCTCCCCCACTTTGGCCTCAGCATAAATGCCATTTTTCTCCCAGCTGATAACAATTCTGATGAAGTGTCACCAGACTCGAAAAGTTAACTCTGCTTTCTCTCCACATAGATGCTGCCAGACCTGCTGAGATTTTCCAGCAATTTCTGTTTTCGTTTCAGAATTCCTGCAGTTCGTTGTTTTGTTTTATTAAAGAAGTTGAACGTCGACCTTCATTTCTGCAGTTACAATTTAAAGAATGGCGAATCCAAAGGAAATAAGGTCGAATCACAAAGAAAGAGACCTTAAAAAGTTCCATTGGAGAACTTACTGCCAGCTAAACAGAGCCAAGCAAGAACTTAAACTTGATGTATACTGTTTTGCAGAGCTTCTATGGATGATGGTGATATTTCAGTTCTTAATAGCCTCCAAAACTGAAGTCATTTGCAATAGTGTATTCAATGTAAAGAAACAAGGTTTTTTAAAAATTGAATACACTTTTGCACATGACTTCAGTTTTGGATGCTATTAAGAAGTGAAATATCTTTTACACAATCCAAAATATCTAAAACATCTTGCACACAAGTGTATAGATTCTGCCATCCAAGAAACAAGGTTTTTGTTTGGATGTCAGAATCCATATTATTTTGTATTTATTGTTCCATGTTCAAAATCATTGCATGTATTGCATCAAAGGTGCAGAGTGTGCATGTGTTTATTAAAATAAGAATGTTAGGTATTTGGAGATTATAGAGATCAGCCTGTTCAAACACAGTGATTTCACTGGTAAACCCAAGGTTCAATATTCATCTACATAGATGGAATAAGCAGTTCCTTGGTCATCATTTGATTTAATTCTCTTTATGATTGTATGAAGGACTTGGGGCCACTTGCAATCAATAGTACGCACCTAACTTGCTGTGAGTTACCTAATCCTTTTTCTTTATGCAGCACTATCCTGTTCTGAGAAAAAAAAAATTCTTTGAATGCTGGTTTCTCTTTGTCTCGCTCTCCATTGGTTTCAATTAGCCTTTCTGTTACAAGTTTAATCTAACCTTGCACAAATGTTAAACAAGAAAGGTACAAGGAAGGATAGCAATCTTTCTGTAACAGGGAGTAGTTGCCCATCAGTGGGATGGCCCACAGTCATGGGGAAGCTGGCAGATCACCTGAAGGTGCCTAAATTTGGAAAAGTTTATTCGGGAGAATAGTGTGCTTTTGTGAAAGCACACCTAGAATACTATATGTAGTTTGATCTCCTTATATAATAGAGGTTGGTTAGCTCAGATGGCTGGACAGTTGGTTTCTAACATGGAGAGATTCTACCAGCATTGATTCCATTCCTGCACCAGCTGAAGTCACCATGAAGGGCGCACGGTGGCTCGGTGGTTAGCACTGCTGCCTCAAAGTGGCAGGGACCTGGGTTTGATTCCAGCCTCAGGCCACTGTTTGTGTGGAGTTTGTACGGAGTTTGTACATTCTCCCTGAGTCTGCATGGGTTCTCTCCGGGTGCTCCGGTTTCCTCCCACAGTCCAAAGATGTGCAGGTTAGGTGAATTGGCCATGCTAAATTGCCCATAGTGTTCAGAGATGTGCAAGTTAGGTGCACTAGTTAGCAGTAAATGTAGGGGAATGGGTCTGGTTGGGTTACTTTTCGGAGGGTCCCTGTTGATTTGTTGGGTCGAAGGGCCTGTTTCCACACTGTAGGGATTCTATGATTCTATGACCGACCCTTCACCTGAGGTGTGGTGACCTTCAGGTTAAATTCATCACCAGTTATCACTCTCCAAAGAGAAATCAGAACTATGACAACTTTACGTGACATAAGGACGATTCAGTAGCATAAAAGATGTAGTGTTTTACAAAATGGATTGCTTGGATTGTACTAAGGCAGGATATCAAGTAGACCAGGTCCTGAGCTGGAGAATTGCAGGGTTTTATGTGGAGTGTGAGGTGCCCTCCCCAGTGAAGACAGTCAGCTGGCCAGCAGCTCTCTTGTTAGCAACACCATACAGAGTCCCTTCAAGAAGAGGAGCCTTGAGTCCAAACAATTAAAAGCCCAGATTTTCGCTGAGACCAGGCTTCCCATTGACATGTTTCTGGGACAGGGGAAACACAGGCAGTGAATAATTTGGGTCAGGAGGGATGAGGGAGGTTGTTTCCGAAGGGCATGGATGAGGTGCCTCCATCTCTTGAATATTTAGCATGCGCTTCCTTCCTCATGTGGAAAGTTTCAATGGCAGGAGAAGAAGGCTGGTAAATGCCTATTCATTTTCCACTTCAATTAGTGCTCAAGCAAGCAAGCTGCCTGATGGCTCTGCTGCTGCAAGCTAAATATTTCAGGGAGGCCAGGTGTGGGCAGCCCTGTTGAAGGGCAATACCATTGCCATGACATATAATTGCAAGCCATACTCACTTCCCAGCCTCAGAATGTGGGTGCTAGGCAGTTAAAGACAGATGAAGCAAGGGGGAAGAGGGTAGTTATCATGAACGCCCAGGAATTCCGTAGCAGTCTTGTTATAAAAATGAACATAGGAAGAGAAATCATTGTGAATCGTAGTGTATTTGCAGACCTTACAAATTATTTGCCATTTTTTTCATTCCCTTGTGGAATATAGACATCATTTCCTGATCCTGCCTGAGAAGGTGGTGGGGAGCTGCCTTCTTGAACCGCCTTAGTCCAGATGGGTTGACCCAGAATGTTGTTAAAAAGGAAACTCTGCCCACACCATTCATCCCCATACATTTATTAGTATGCCTTACAGCTACAAGGGCAAGGGTTCGATTCCATCCTCGGGTGACTGACTCTGTGGAGTTTGCACGGTGTGTGTGTGTGTGTGTGTGTGTGTGTGTGTGTGTGTACTCCAGTTTCCTCCCACATCCAAAGATGTGCAGATTGTGTGAATTGGCCATGCACATTACCCATAATGTTCAGGGATGTGCAGGTTACGTGGATTAGCTATGGGCCATATGGGGTTACAGGGAAATTGTAGGGGGGGTTCTAGGTGGGATGCTCTTCAGAGAGTCAGTGTGAACTTGAGCCATGCACATTACCCATAATGTTCAGGGATGTGTAGGTTAAGTGGATTAGCTATGGGCCATATGGGGTTACAGGGAAATTGTAGGGGGGGTTCTAGGTGGGATGCTCTTCAGAGAGTCAGTGTGAACTTGATGGGTTGAATGATCTGCTTCTACACTGTTGGGATTCTATGATTCTTCTATGATTCACTTTGGTTGTCTGTTTGAGGGGCTGTTTCTCAATCTGTAATTTTGAGAACTTGCTGAATAAGTGACATTTTAAAAAATTATTCTGACAGACAAATCCCCTTAATCTTTCTTTAGTTCCTTTTTTTAATTTTCTGCTTTTGGCAGTGACTAACTCCAGTGATTATCACTCTGGTTACTGAATTTGGAATTGAATCTCAACAGTTTAGATGTCTTTTGGACTTGGGATTGATGTTAAAGCTTTGTCCCAAGACTTCAACAGTCACCTGGTACCTTCTGAAGATTTTTTTGGATCAAGCATATTTAAAATGCATTAAAACAGCATGAATATTTAACAGCTCGCTTTTTAGTTAAACACTGGGCTGTGTAGCAATTTGCAAGTAAGATTTTAAACTGAAAGATATTATTTCTCAAAAACATCACCCAGTCAATAAAATCCAACTCATTTAAAGACGTGGGCGGCACGGTGGCACAGTGGTTAGCACTGCTGCCTCACAGCGCCAGAGACCCGGGTTCAATTCCCGCCTCAGGCGACTGACTGTGTGGAGTTTGCACATTCTCCCCGTGTCTGCGTGGGTTTCCTCCGGGTGCTCCGGTTTCCTCCCACAGTCCAAAGATGTGCAGGTCAGGTGAATTGGCCATGTTAAATTGCCTGTAGTGTTAGGTAAAGGGGTAAATGTACGGGAATGGGTGGGTTACGCTTCGGCGGGTCAGTGTGGACTTGTTGGGCCGAAGGGCCTGTTTCCACACTGTAAGTAATCTAAAGTATCGGTAGCCAGCACACAGATATAATTCCTACCAGACTAGCTTCAGGTGTTTTAAATGTAGAAGTAATTTTAAGTCAGAGTATAACTTTACACAGAGAGTGGTGGGTGTGTGGTAGTAGAGTCAGATACATTCGGGACATGTAAGTGATTCTTGGATAAGCACATGGAAGATAGTCCAACGAAGGGTAAGTTAGTCTGATCTTAGAGTAGGATAAAAGGTTGGCATAACGTCGAGGGCCGAAGGTCCTGCACTGTACTGTACTGTTCTGATATGAGGCTCTTGTGATACGGTGGTAGTGTCCATACCTTTGAGCTAGAAGACCTGAGTTTAAATGCAACCTGTTCCAGAGGTAATCTGCCATGTCTGAACCGTTTAATTAAAAATTAAATCTAAATCAGCGAAAGAAACCATTCAGCTTGTAATACTCACTCTGTCTCTTTGAAAGTATTACCTTTTATAACAAAAGGTATAACCTTTTATAAACAAAAACAACAAGTGCTGGAGAAACTCAGCAGCTTTGTCAGCATCTATGGAGATAGAAAGAGAGTTAACCTCTCGTGTCTGGTCACAGAGAGCCTACAACACAGAAAAGGGCTCTTGGGCCTATCGTGTGTGCACCACTCAAAAACAATTGTCTCACTATTCTAATCCAGTTTTCTAGATCTTGGCCCATAGCTTTGTATATCTTGGCATCTTAAATGTATATGTAAATACTTCTTAAACGTTATGAAGTTTCTGCCTGTCCCGCCCTTACAGATAATGAGTTCCAATTTCCCACCACCCTCTGGGTGAAAAAGTGTGCCCTCACATCCCGTCTAAACCTACTGTCCCTTATCTTTAATCTATATCGCTGGTCATTGGTCCCTCCATAAATATGAAAATGTTTTTTTTTCTGTCTACCCTGTCTATGTCCCTCATAATTTTGTACACTTCAATCATGTTCCCTTCTCAGTCTCCTCTGCTCTCAGGAAAACTACCGTAGTCTGTCCAATCTCTCTTCATAACTAAACCTCTCCAGTCCAAGCAATATCCTGGTGAGTCTCCTTTGCACCTTTTCCACTACTATCACCTCCCTTCTGTAATGTGGAATCCAGAACTGCACACAATACTGTAGATGTCGACTATCCTTTGTTTTATACAGTATGGGTCTGGTATGACCCTTCTTCAGAACTGGATTCAGATCTCCAGCATCTGTAGTTGTTTGTCTTGTATCCAACTAGTCTTTCCCTCTTTCTCACCAAATGTCCCTTCCTAAATATGTATTTAGTTCAATACTACATGTTATTATTGAATCTGCTTCCACTCTTTTCTGTCTCACTCTCTGACTCTCCCTCTTATTCTAGCTCTCTATTTCTCTCTCTATCACTCTCACTTTCATTTGTCTTTATATTTGAGTGTCCCTGTCTGTTCTTCTGTTCTTTCTGTTTGTGCCTGACTGTCTCCATTAA
>NC_057724.1:74651677-74656352 GCF_004010195.1 Chiloscyllium plagiosum | reverse complement strand
AATCCCAACATCCTCCACCCCTACCCCCACTATTCCCATCAATCCCCACTCTCACCTCAACCATTCCCATCAATCCCCATCCCGTCACCCACCATTCTCACCTCTCGATCTCCCTCCCCCCATCACCTGTGTATCTTTTACCACACTGAATAAGTGTATCAGTATTTCAGTGAGGAAAGCTAACAGCGGGAGAAGTTTCAAGTTTGTGAGAGGAAGGTACTGTAAAGAGGTCATTGCCTGGCCTGAGGCAGATTATGATGACAGAACAGAAAGCATTGGATTTATTTGATTCCTTTACCTGGGAATAGAGTGTGGATCTTTTATTTGCCTGCTCCATTTATTTTATTTGATTTAAGACTTGCCTGGCTCCTGTCTGTCAAAACTGTTACTGTTCAGTAATAAATTTCAAAATATTCATTCTCATTAAAATATAGATCACAAACGTGACGGATGACTGTGCATATTGTTGATCTTTATGAATTGTCAGCTTGCTTTATAGTTCTATTTACCTCAATTTTCCACCACCATACTAAACTGTCGTAAAGAGTTAGGATCTACCCTGAGGAGTCTGTGGTGTTAATATTCAATGCAAGATATCACATTATATCACACAAATACAACATTTGCATTTATATAGCATCTCTAACAGAGAAAAATGTCCCCAGGCACATTGCATAGGCATGAGGAAAACTGATACAGCACGGTCTGCCAAGTAAGGAGAGACTATGAGGGATAACTTATAGTTTGTTGTAGTACTAGTCACGATAGAGGTTATGAATTCAGATCTGACTGTGGCAAATTGAATTCAATAAATCAGGCAATGGCCTGGTGTCAGATAAAATCACCATGGAAACTTACATGCTGTTGTCAAAATCCAAATGCTTTTAATTCATTCAGGAAACATGGGCATCACTAGATGAGCCAGCCTTTATTGACCATCTCGAGTTGCCCTTGAGAACGTGGTTGTGGGTATGTTCTCCGAGCAGGGAAGTTGATTCGCAAACATTTCGTTCCCTATCTAGGTAACATCTTCAGGGCTTTGGAGCCTCCTGTGAAGCGTTGCTGTACTGTGTCTTCTGGGATTTATTTGGTTCCATTCCTGCTGCTTGCATGTGTCGATTCTGGTTATTCGATGTAGTGGCCGATATATTGGGATGAGGTCGATGTGCTTATTGATGGAGCCCCTGAAGGTGGTGGTGAGCTGCCTTCTTGATTCACGGCAGTCTCTGTGTGCTGTACACTGTTGTCAGGGAGGGAAAACCAGGATTTTAACCCAGGGGCAGTTATTTACCTTCAATAGGGCTGTGCTGGCCATTGTAGTTTCCTGTGCCTTAGTTAATACCATGTGATCTATCTAACTTCATTTCTTTTTTGAGACTTTCTAACCACTGATGATACTGAGTGACTGTCGGGCTATTGAAGAGTTGAACACATTGCTGAGAGATTGGAGTCACATATGGGCCGGACCAGGTAAGGACTGCAGATTTCTTTCCTTTAAAGACATGAATGATGGACTTTCTGTTAATTGACAATTACACTTCTTATTCTCGATCTTTATCTATTGGAGTAAGATTCTAACTGGGTCCTCAGAAAGGTAGCCTGGGTCTCTGGATTATCAGGTCCAAAGCCTCCTTTGTTTGAGCAAATGGTTAACCTATTCCCCAGGGAATCACAGAGTTCCTACAGTGTGGAAGCTGGCCAATTGGCCCATCAAGTCCACACTGACCCTCCAAAGAGCATTTCACCCAATCCCTGTAACCCTACAATTCCTATGGCAAATCCACCTAACCTGCACATCTTTGAACTGTGGGAGGAAACTGGAGCACCTAGAGGAAACCCACGCAGATTCAGCAAGAATGTGCAAACTCCACAGAGACAGTCGCCTGAGATTGAAATCAAACCCAGATCCCTGGCGCTGTGAGGCAGCAGTGCTAACCACTGAGCCACCATGCCACCCAAAATACAGTCTATATTCATTCAAACACAAATTAGGTTTCAGTTTGAATGTAGAACATAGAACATTACAACGAGTACAGGCCCTTTGGCCCTCGATGTTGCACCGACCAGTGGAACCAATCTGAAGTTCATCGAACCTACATTATTCCATTCTTATCCATGTGCCTATCCAATGACCATTCAAATGTACTTAAAATTGGTGAGTCTACTACTGTTGCAGGCAGTGTGTTCCATACCCTTAATACTCTCTGAGTAAAGAAACTACCTCTGACATCTGACCTATATCTATCGCCCCTCAATTTAAAGCTATGTCTCTCGTGCTAGCCAGCGCCATCCAGGGAAAAGGGTCTCACTGTCCAAACTATCTAACACAATACTCCAAATGTGGCCGCACCAGAGTTTTGTAAAGCTGCAGCATGATCTCACGTTTCTGAAACTTAATCCTTCTACCAATAAAGGCTAACACACCATATACCTTCTAAACAACCCTAAACCTAAATATAAGGAATCCAAGAATGACCTTCGCAGAGCCATTAAGACAGCCAAGGACCGACAGCGATCCAAACTAGAGACCCAAACAGACACCCACGACTATGACAAAGAGTGAATGATATCACAGGTTCTAAAAAGAGACAGTGCAAGATAGCAGACAATGACATATCCCTCCCAGATCGTCTCAACGCTGTCTATGCTTACTTTGAGCAGAGTTTCAGCGGAGAGGTAACACCTATTCTGACAAGTCCTGATGAACCTATCTCAACAGCCACTGCATCACAGGTCAGATCACAGAACATAGAACATAGAACATTACAGTGCCCTCGATGTTGTGCCGACCTGTCATACCAATCTGAAGCCCATCCAACCTACACTATTCCATGTACGTCCATATGCTTGTCTAATGACGACTTAAATGTACTTAAAGTTGGTGAATCTACTACCGTTGCAGGCAAAGCATTCCATACCCTTACTACTCTCTGAGTAAAGAAACTACCTCTGACATCTGTCCTATATCTATCACCCCTCAATTTAAAGCTTTGCCTCCTCATGCTCACTGTCACCATACTTGAAAAAAGGCTCTCCCTGTCTACCCTATCTAATCCTCTGATTATCTTACATGTCTTTATTAAGTCACCTTTTAAACTCCTTCTCTTTAACAAAAACAGCATTAAGTCCCTCAGCCTTTCCTCGTAAGACCTTCCCTCCATACNNAGTAAAGAAACAACCTCTGACATCTGTCCTGTATCTATTACCCTTCAATTTAAAGCTTTGCTCCCTCATGCTCGCCGTCACCATACTTGAAAAAAGGCTCTCCCTGTCGACCCTATCTAATCCTCTGATTATCTTACATGTCTCTATTTAGTCACCTCTCAACCTTCTTCTCTCTAACTAAAACAGCTTCAAGCCCCTCAGCCTTTCCTCGTAAGACCTTCCCTCCATACCATCTTAGTAAATCTCCTCTGCACTCTTTCCAAAGCTTCCACATCCTTCTTCTAATGCTGTGACCAGAACTGTACACAATGCTCCAAGTGCGGCTGCACCAGGGTTTTGTACAGCTGTAGTATAACCTCATGGTTCCGGACCTCGATCCCTCTATTAATAAAAGCTAAAACACTGTATGCCTTCTTTACAACCTTGTCAACCGGGGTGGCAACTTTCAAGGATCTGTGTACCTGGACACCAAGATCTCTCTGCTCATCTACACTACCAATAATCTTACCATTAGCCCAGTACTTTGCATTCCGGTTACTCCGTCCAAAGTGAATCACCTCACACTTGTCCGCATTAAACTCCATTTGCCACCTCTCAGCCCAGCTCTGCAGCTCATCTATGTCTCTCTGTAACCTACAACATCCTTCGGCACTATCCACAACCTTACTGTCGTCTGCAAATTTACTAACCCACTCTTCTACGCCCTCATCCAGGTCGTTTATAAAAATGATGATCAGCAGTGGACCCAACTCCGACCCTTGCAGTACACCACTGGTAACTGGACTCCAGGATAAACATTTCCCATCAACCACCATTCTCTGTCTTCTTTCAAACCAATTATTAATCCAAACTGCTATATCTCCCACAATCCCATTCCTCTACATTTTGTACAATAGCCTACTGTGGGGAGCCTTATTGAACACCTTGCTGAAATCCATATACACCACATCAACTGGTTTATCCTCATCTACCTGTTTGGTCACCTTCTCAAACAACTCAATAAGGTTTGTGAGGCACGACACCATGTTGACTATCCCTAATCAAATTATTCTCTTCTAGATGATTATAAATCCTATCTCTTATAACCTTTTCCAACACTTTACCAACAACTGAAATAAGGTTCACTGGTCTATAATTACCAGGGTTGTCTCTACTCCCCTTCTTGAACAGGGGAACCACATTTGCTATCCTCCAGTCTTCTGGCACTATTCCTGTAGACAATAAAGATTTAAAGATCAATGCCAAAGGCTCGGCAATCTCCTCCCTGGCTTACCAGAGGATCCTATCCCATCTGGCCCAGGGGACTTATCTATTTTCACACTCTGTAGGATTTCTAATACCTCTTCCTTGTGAACCTCAATCCCACCTAGTCTAGTAGCCTGTATCTCAGTATTCTCCTCGACAACATTGTCGTTTTCTAGAGTGAATACTGTCGAAAAATATTCATTTAGTGCTTCCCCTATCTCCTCTGACTCCACACACAACTTCCCACTACTATCCTTGATTGGCC
>NC_057724.1:74635903-74651201 GCF_004010195.1 Chiloscyllium plagiosum | reverse complement strand
TAATTAAGTGCTTCCCCTAACTCCTCTGACTCCACACACAACTTCCCACTACTATCCTTGATTGGTCCTAATCTTACTCTTCTCATTCTTTTATTCCTTAAATACCTATAGAAAGCCTTAGGGTTTACCCTGATCCTATCCGTCAACAACTTTTCATGTCTCCTCCTGTCTCCTCCTGGTTCTTCTGAGCGCTCTCTCTTTCAGTCTTTCCGGGCTACCTTGTAACCCTCAAGCACCCTAACTGAGCCTTCACATCTCATCCTAACATAAGCCTTCTTCTTTCTCTTGACCAGAGATTCCACTTCTTTCGTAAACTGTGGCTCCCATGGTCTACAGCTTCCTCCCTGCCTGACAGGTACATACTTATCTCGGACACACAGGAGCTTTTCCTCGAATAAGCTCCACATTTCTAATTTGCCCATCCCTTGCAGTTTCCTTCCCCATCCTATGCTTCCTAAATCTTGCCTAATCACATCTTGATTGCCTTTCCCCCAGCTGTAACTCTTGCCCAGTGGTATACACCTATCCCTTTCTATCACTAAAGTAAACATAACAGAATTGTGATCGCTATCACCAAAGTGCTCACCTACTTCCAAGTCTAACACTTGGCCGGGCTCATTACCCAATACCAAATCTAATGTAGCTTCGCCCCTTGTTGGCCTCTCTACATACTGTGTCAGGAAGCCCTCCAGCACACACTGGACAAAAGCTGACCCATCTATAATACTCGTACTATCATGTTCCCAGTCAATATTTGGAAAGTTGAAGTCCCCCATGACAACTACCCTGTCTCTCTCACTCCTATCGAGAATCATCTTTGCTATCAGTTTTCCTTCGTGTGAATCCAAGGAAAGCGATGGGACCAGATGGAGTACCAGGCTGTGCACTCAGAGCATACGCAGATCAACTGGCAGAGGTCTTCTCGGATATCTTCAACCTCTCCCTGCAGCAGACCACTGTCCCTGCCTGTTTCAGGAGGACCAACATCGTCCCTGTGCCTAAGAAGGCTCATGCAGCATGTCTCAATGACTACCGCCCAGTGGCCAAAACTTCGGTGGTCATGAAGTGCTTTGAAAGGCTGGTCATGGCATTAATCAACTCCAGCCTCCCCACTACTTTTGACCGACTCCAATTTGCCTATCTAACAAACAGATCGACGTCAGATGTCATATCACTTGCCCTTCATTCCTCCCTAGAACGTCTTGACACCAAGAACTGCTTTGTAAGAAGTGTACTCATTGACTACAGTTCAGCCTTCAACACTATTAGCCCCTCGAGACTGATTACTAAACTTAGTGATCTCAGACTAAGCCCCACTCTGCAACTGGATCCTCAGTTTCCTGACCCACAGGCCACAATCAGTGAAGATTGGGTGCAATATTTCATCCTCGCTAACACTCAACACTGAAGCCCCCCAGGGGTTCATACTCAGCCCCCTGCTGTACTCACTGTATACCCATGACTGTGTCTCCAAATACCAGACTAATGCCATTTACAGGTTTGCTGATTACACCACCATAGGTTTGAATCTCAGATGGTGACAAAACAGACTACAGACGGGAGGTGAAAGACCTGGAAAAATGGTGCACTGAGAACAACCTAGCTCTCAATGCCGGCAAAACCAAGCAACGTATTATTGACTTTCGGCAGGATGTTACACATGCCTCACTACACATTAACAGCACAGAGATAGAATGCATGGAGAGTGTCAATCTCCTGGGAGTGGTAATTAGCAACAAGCTTTCTAGGACTCTTTGTGTGGACGCACTAGTTACAAAGGCCCAACAATGTCTCTTCTTCCTCAGGCAGCTGAAAAAATTTGGCAAGACGGTGAATACCCTTGCCAACTTTTATAGGTGCACCATCGAGAGTATTCTGTCAGGATGTATCACTACCTGGTATGGCAACTGTACCATTCATGATCGGAGACAGTTACAGAGAGTGGTGAACTCGATCCAGACAATCACAAAGGCCAACCTCCCATCTATAGAATCCATCTACCAGGCCCAGTGTCAAGGAAAGGCCGCCAGCATTCTCAAAGATCCATCCCACCCTGGCAATGTTTTTCTACAACCTCTACCATCGGGGAGAAGGTACAGAAGCCTGAACACACACACCAGCCGGTTTCAAAACAGTTTCTACCCTACTGTTGTTAGAATACTGAATGGACTCACAAACTCTTAATGTTTGCCTGTACTTGTGTTTTTGTTTTTGCTGCTGCTTACCTATTATTTACTATCAATGCTACTTAACTCTGTGATCTGCCTGTATTGCTCACAAGGCAAAGCTTCTCACTGTGCCTCGGTACACGTGACAATAAATTCAATTCAATTAAATTCAAATAAGTACTCAGTCAGACATACAATTCCAGTTATTCAATTTTTTTACTTACTGAGTTGCAACACTTCAGAAAACGTGCAAAACCCCCCCCACAATATTTCATCTAACTGTTAAACCTTTCAGCAGAGCAAGCTCCATTTTCCTTTTCTAATTTTGGCTGACTCAGCAAATTTAGGGCTACTACTGACATGGTCCCCACTTCTCAATTTCATTCAACCTTTCCCAACAGGGGCCTCAAGGATTTAACAAGGTAGAGGTGTTGATACCCATCATAATCCTTGCTAAAAGACCTTGAAGATTTTGTCCTGTCATTTCTGCCTTATAGTGCAGCAATTTAAATGTCCCTTGCTACTCAGGAAGAGTGCACCTCAGCACTTCCAGTCCTAGACTTTCACCTTTCCCTGTATCTGCATTGCAGAGCTTCAGCAAGCTCATTTACCTTCCAGTTTATTACAGTACCAGAGTGAGTGTTCAGTCTCAGTGGCCTGACTGGCCTACAGCTGTCAGAGGCAGTAATTTTATTATAGTCACGTGTACCTAAGTACAGTGAAAATGCTTGTTTTGCGAGCAGTACAGATCGTAACAAACAAGGACATACAGATCATAGGGCACTTAGACAAAGTGAGACATACAAGGTTACAGCTGCACAAGAGGTTTACAAAGCCAGATCGACATTAACAAGATTAACACTATTCGAGAGTCCAATCATCAGTCTAATAATGGCAGGGAAGATGCTGTTCTTGAACTTGCTGGTGCATGTGTTCAAGCTTTTGTATCTTCTGCCTGATGGAAGAGGTTGTAGGAGATCATTTCTGGGATGGGATGGGTCTTTGATGATGCTGGCAGCCTTTCCACAGCAACAAGAAGTGTAAATGGAGTCCATGGATGGAGACTGGCTTCCCCATTGGTCTGGGCTGTGCATTCAACTCTATATAGTTTCTTACAGTCCTGAGCAGAACCATTGCCATACCAGGCTGTTAGGCGAGCTGGCAGGAGAGATTCCTGTTGGAATTGACCCTTATAGGAGCTGGGAACACAACAACAGCCAGCACATAATCATTTCGGCATAATTCCAGTGGGTCTTCTGAGAACAGTCACAGTTAGTTGGTTAGTGGATCACTAAATGGTTAACTGTCTCATTCCAATGACCTTGGTAAAAACAATGACTGCAGATGCCGGAAACCAGATTCTGGATTAGTGGTGTGGGAAAAGCACAGCAGTTCAGACAGCATCCAGGGAGCAGTAAAATCGATGTTTCAGGCAAAAGCCCTTCATCAGGAATACAGGCAGAGAGTCTGAAGGGTGGAGAGATAAATAAGAGGAGAGTGGGAGTGGGGAGAAAGTAGTATAGAGTACAATAGGTGAGTGGGGGTGGGGATGAAGGTGATAGGTCAGAGAGGAGGGTGCCCAGGACCTCCATGTCCTCAGCAGAGTGGGAGGGGGAGTTGAAATGTTGGGCCACAGGGCGGTGTGGTTGATTGGTGCGGGTGTCCTGGAGATGTTCCCTAAAGCGCTCTGCTAGGAGGCGTCCAGTCTCCCCAGTGTAGAGGAGGCCGCATCGGGAGCAACAGATACAATAAATGATATTGGTGGATGTGTAAGTAAAACTTTGATGGATGTGGAAGGCTTCTTTAGGGCCTTGGATGGAGGTGAGGGAGGAGGTGTGGGCACAGGTTTTGCAATTCCTGCGGTGGCAGGGGAAGGTGCCAGGATGGGAGGGTGGGTTGTAGGGGGACGTGGACCTAACCAGGTAGTCACAGAGGGAACGGTCTTTGCAGAAGGCGGAAAGGGGTGGGGAGGGAAATATTCAACTGTACAAACGTTTGCCAACCTGGGAGATAGAAAAAGCTGGGAAGAAAGAAGAAATCCAGGTTCAGTTCCAAGGAGTGAGTTAACGTAAAATGTCGAATCAACATGTATAATCCCATTTTAATTTATTTATATTAGTAACATGATGTGGTGAACACACAAGCACACATATTCTCTCTCATTATCACATACACGCTCATCTTTGCTAGACATTCTTTTTCCTTTATTCATTCACAGGATGATGGTGTCACTGGCTGGGCCAGCATTTATTGCCCATCCCAGAGGGCAATTAAGAGTCAACCACATTGCTCTAGGTCTGGAGTTATAGTAGGCCAGAGCAGGTAAGGATGGCAGTTTCCTTCCCTAAAGGGCATGAGTGATCCAACAATCATAGTTTTCCAACAATCTACAATGGATTCAGGGTCACCATTAGACTCTTAATTCCATACTTTTTGATATTGGATTCAAATTCCACCATTTGCCATGGTGGGAGTCAAAACCAGGTGTCCAGAACGTTACCTGGGTTTCTGGATTTAGACTCCAATGATAATGCCACTAGGCTTTCATTTGCTCCTGGACTGTGAGGTTTAGTGTTTTTGAGACATTTCAAAGCTGAGGAAGTATTTGGAATTCCTTCTTTATCCTTGACGGAGACTCCAGGCTGCCTTGTCTCCTCTGTTATTGTAACTTTGGCTCCTTGCGGCTCCTTGTGGCTTCTCTGCCATTTTGAGTGGGGTATTTTCTGAGGCTTCTTTAGAAAATTGTTCACGGCATCATGGTTGACTCGACCAGCATTTTTTGCTCATCCATAATTGCTCAGAGGGCAGCTCAGAGTCAACCATATTGCCACGGGAGTCACGAATAGGTGAGACTGTATAAAAAAGTCACAAGAAACGGGAACAGGGTAGGCCATTCAATCCCTCGCGCTTGCTCCTCCATTCAATAGGATCATGGCTGATCCGACATTCCTCACACCCAATTTCCTGCCCTTTCCTTGTAACCCTTGATTCCCTAACTTATCAAAAATCTATCTATCTCAGCTTTAACTATCCACAAGGACTCTACTCCCGCAGGTCTCTGAGACGAGGAGTTTCAAAGACTCACAACTCTGTCGGAGAAGAAATTCCTCTTCATCTCAGTCGTAAATTGGTGCCCCTTTGGGATTGTTAGGTTTTACAACAGTCAATAGTGATTACAGAATCACTAGGCGAGACTTTTATTCCACACTTCGATCGAACTGAAATTTTTACCATCTGTAATGGTGGGATTTGAATCAATGTCCACTGAAATTTAGCTTTGGGGTCGAGATTTCTGGTCCTCTGATATGATCACTACACCACGTTTTGGTACTGGAACAGCACAGCAGGAAGCTTGACATCACTCCCACCACCAACCACTCGGTCAGCAACTCCCAGCCTCTCTGTTCAACTCACAGCCCACCACTCGAAGTCTTCAGGTTCACTGCCTTTGCTCCCATGTTCACTCCTCAAGCTGACTGCAACCACTCAACTTTGCACTGTTGGCTTCTTTGTCCAATCACAGAATAATTCTATCTTAGGTTTCCTCCTAATAGGTCCCCTGGTGCAGCAAACATAGAAGAGCACAAACCTGTGTTTACAGTAGTAGCTCTTGGCACGATCTTTCATTCTGACCCATGTACATTCTGAAGATTGGCTTGCAGGCTAGTTGGAGACACATGTCTAGCCAGATTGGCTGCTTGTTGAACAACTGTAGTTCAACATCTTATCCAAAAGGCAAGACATTAGACAGTGTAGCATTCACTCTGTATTGCACCGAAGTGTCAGCTTTGAGACTTGTGTGCAGCTAAAACCAAGAGTCTTATAATCGACAGGCAAGATTTCAACTACTGGAGCACACCTCAAGGAAAAATACTAATGTTGACTTTACTATAACTGCAAACATATTATGAATTAAATTTTGGGAAGGATATTGTTTGTTTCCTCATAATTGTTTGAATAATTTCAAGAACGATGACCCAGCTTAGGTATTAGATCTGTGCAGTGAAAGAAAATCAATGGCCCAGGCGACAGCTAATCAAAAACATC
Organism: Chiloscyllium plagiosum; assembly: GCF_004010195.1. Lineage (NCBI taxonomy): Eukaryota > Metazoa > Chordata > Chondrichthyes > Orectolobiformes > Hemiscylliidae > Chiloscyllium > Chiloscyllium plagiosum. Next base: position 74,644,986 of record NC_057724.1, on the reverse strand, counting down.
AACTAAACACATTTAAAGTAATTAATGAACTGCTTTCAAGTAAAACAACAAATTATGCTTCAGTCAAACTTTAATATTCAACACATGTCTGGTTGTTTTAAAATGATTGCTTCACAATTTATCTGCGATGTTCTGACAATTCCATAAACCGCTGCATTGCAATTCTCTGCATTACCTCAGGTTAGCTTGGTTACTTTTGTATTACAGCCTATTGTTTAATTCCATTTGCATGCCCTTTAGCAAAAGTTTTGATCCCTGTTTGAACTGTAAAATTCCATGATTTTTTGACTTTATTATTTGAGTGCTATCATATAAACGTCTGACAAAGAAGAGTCAAACAGATAGAATTAAATGCGAGAGGAAGGGAAAAAGTGCAGTTACAGAGTCATAGAGTCATAGAGATGGACAGCACAGAAACCCCGACCCTTGGGTTCAACTCGTCCATGCTGACTAGATATCCCAACCCAATCTAGTTCCACATGCCAGCACTTGGCCCATATCCCTCTAAACCCTTCCTAATCATATAGTCATCCAGATGCCTTTTAAATGTTGTAATTGTACCAGCCTCCACCACTTCCTCTGACAGCTCATTCCATACACGTACCACCCTCTGTGTGAAAAAGTTGCCTCGTAGGTCTCTTTTATATCTTTCCCCTCTCACCCTAAACCTATGCCCTCTAGTTCTGGACTCCCTGACCCCAGGGAAATGACTTTGTCTATTTATCCTAACCATGTCCCTCATGATTTTATAAATCTCTATAAGGTCACCCCTCAGCCTCCGACGCACCAGAGAAAACAACCCTAGCCTATTCAACCTCTTCCTATAGCTCAAATCTCCAACCTTGGCAACATCCTTGTAAATCTTTTCTGAACCCTTTCAAGTTTCACAACTTCTTTCCGATAGAAAGGAGACCTCTCCTGTTCCCTAGATGCTGCCTGACCTGCTGCGCTTTTCCAGCAACACATTTCCATCTCCTGTGCTCAATACTCTTTCAAGGAGCTATGAACCTGCACTCCAAACTCTCTTTGTTCAGCAACACTCCCTAGGACCTTACCATTAATCTAATGGTGTACAGTCTTTTCACTGTGCTTTTGCATTTTGAAATACTGAGGGAAATATTTGGAGACAGAGTATCATTGAGAGTCTGTGAGTTAAAGAAATTCTGCATGATGAGAACCCTTTGATTGGTTAAGCTGTAAGTTTGTTCCAAAGCTGTAAATGCAAGGATAGTAGAAGACATTCAGAACCTGTGGCTGAAAAGATCTTATCTCTGTCTCTCTCTCTGTGGGGGATAAAAAACATGAAAACCAAGAAAGTTTAAAAGAAGGAATTTTAATTCGAAAGACTTAGGTCCATCAGATCACCCAGCAAAGTGAAGAATAATCATTGCTTTACAGAGAACAGTGTGTCACCATTGTTGAAATCATAAGGAATCATGAGACATAATTTAACCCTGAAATCTGAAATTCTCATCTTTGCAACTTATCTTTCTGTTTCTCTCTCATATTATTGTCAAACTGTCTGTCTTCATCATGTATGACTGAATGTGTACCTTGGAGTTTTCAATTGTATAATTTAAATTGCAGGGTAGTAGTTTAGGAATCCTTTGTTTTCTCTATCACTTGTTTAAGTTAAATGTGTTTGTTACAAGAAATACAGTTGTTTTCTGTTAATGAGGATATCTGATATGAATTGCTGATTATGAATAGTAGTCAGTCAGGCAAATTAGTCATCTTTGTGGTCTAATGAGACTTTATCGATTTTGTGATGGTTTGTGGAATTGTGGGGTATGATTATCAGCTCCCAGTAAAGTTGTAAGGGTATGATTGAGAAGCCTTGAGTAAATTAATTGCGAGCATTCCTTCCTTGCTGGTATTAGTCTGCATTAGTGATACCAAGTGGGAAAGGGTACCCACATGAAGTATTTAGCAGAAGATAGAATCAATCCTGATTAACAGGAGAGATTTATTAGGTAGTTGTATTCCCATTATATCTGAGACACATGGTGCTCTCTTGTGAGGCATTAGGCTCAACATAAGAGTAAGTACAGATTACAGAAACTGAAACATTCTAGTGCACAGCCTAGAAACAGGTGAGCAATTCCAACTCTGGTTAGTTCCTTATCCCGATAGGTGGAGTTTACCTAGTGTTGTCAGTTAACCCTTCATAATGCTAACTCATCGAACAGTTTATAGAAGTGATTGGATGCTGAACATGCTAATTCACATAATATTTCCCAGCCTCCCTGTGTTAATCAGTTCTTCTGGAAGTTTTCAAATAAACTTTGAGAGCACCTTTTTACCAAATAAGCCATATATTACTTTCCAGGTATTGTCATCAAGGAAATGAGAATTATGCTCTGTTGCCAGCCATGAGGGAGTGGTGGAGAATAAGTGTGATGATGCTGTGGCTTTAAGAGGTGCATTTTGTCCTGATTTCTTTTAAGTGAGAAATTGAATGAGAGATGCCAAACAAAATGCAGTAATGTAAATAACTTGTGAGGTCTTGAGTTTTTCTTAAGTTAGAATAATAGAAGCAGCCTGAAAGGGTCTGGCCAACTCTCACTGAACCAGGATTTCTAGGTTTTTTTAGTTTTTAGATTCAGCAAAAGCTGCTGGTGTCTTGATGAAGTAGGAACTATTATTCCTATTTGTTTACAACTGGAAGCTAGAGTTTTTCTTCCTAATGCGGGCATTGCATGTAAGAATCTGTGTCTAAATTTAATTTTTTGCCAACGGTGTGTTTATTGGATGTTACTATATTACAACAGTTAATTAGTCATAGTTGCTGTGTCTATTATTTGGTTAAATTTTCCAATAGAGTTAAGTTATCCTAAGTTCTTCTTTCTTTTGTTGTTTTTTAACCGTGCTGATTAAATAAATTGTGTTTCGCTTAACATCGAGTAGTTTGACCAGTCAAATTCCATTTGGAACACTACACTTTATGTTCACCTTTAAAATAACAAAAAGTTAGGATCTAAGTTACTTTCTTAAAATATTTTGAGGGGATTGGGTATGTTCCATAATGTAAGAATATTACAGGGCTCTCTCAATGATAATGAGAATGGAAGTGATTTTGTGGAGTGTTAGACTGGAGTGGACAAGGTCAGAAATCACACGACACCAGGTTATAGTCCAACAGGTTTATTTGAAATCACAAGCTTTTGAAGAACAGCTCCTTCATCAGGTGAATCCAAAAGCTTGTGATTTCAAATAAACCTGTTGGACTATAACCTGGTATCGTGTAACTTCTGAGAATGAATGAACTATTGAAATGGCAACATGTAGTATGAAGTAAGTGTGACCAGCAGCAGTAATGTGAAAGTGAATGTGAAGAAAAGGTGGAATAGTCTGTCCAAATGACAGTTATATTTACAGAGAACAATGTGATGTGCAATGATGTAAATAAAATAATTTACTGAAACCCGGTAGAATCAGATCCAATAATATGTATTGGGAAAGTTAGTACTGACCACAAATTACCAGCAGAGAAAAGGCTAGACCCCTTTCCAGTAGGCAGAATGGAACTCTGAGCCACAACTTCATGGCAATGCCAATCAATCTCCATCACACCCCCAACTGTTAATTGGATTTGATTTCTTTCAGTCACATGTACAGAGAAAAGCTTTGTTTGTGAACACTACAGGAAGATCATAACAAACAAGGGCATACAGATTACAGGGTGCTTAGACAGAGTGAGGCATACAAAGTTATAGCTGCACAGGAGGTGCACAAAGCAAGATCAACATTATTTTAAGTTAGGGAATCCATTTAGCAGGGAAGAAGCTGTTCTTGAACCCATCAGTTTGTGTGTTCAGGCTTCTGTATCTTTTGCCTGATGGAAGAGAGTGTAGGAGAGCACTAGGGGTGTGGGGGGGTCTTTGATGATGTTGGCAGCCTTTCTGCAACAGCGAGCCATGTAAATGGAGTCCATGGATGGAAAGTTGTCTTCTGTGATGGTCTGGGAAGTGCACACCATCTTCTGTAGTTTCTTATTGTCCTAGGCAGAGCAGTGGGCGTACCAGGCCATTATGCACCCAGAGAGTATGCTTTTCATGATGCAGCTGTAAAGGTTGGTGACGGTCCTTACGCACATGAATTTCCAACTTACAATCATCTCACAATTATGATGTTTAAATTCAGAAACTGTTCATCATGAGTATAGATTTTTTCACATTCAGCTGTCTCCTTCATCTGGTTGCTGCTTTAGATCCCTCCATCCAATTTTGCTTTTCTCTCCCCAGTCAATGAACAAGCCAATGAATTAAAGATGATTCTACAGTTTGACAAATGTAAATGTATCTCTTGCTGGTTAAATCAAGACTGCAATTTTTAAAAAATCCAAATTATTCTAATTATTTTACTTCTACATAAATATTCCAAGTTCTATGAAGTGTCCTCTCCCCATGGGGAATTGAGAATTAAATCTACTGCATCTGGTGATTGTGCAATAGAAGCAAGAAAAAATAAATTGTTGGACATCACTGAATTGGTAAGAGTGCTCTTAAAAGAAAGGGAAAATGACACTCTTACCTCTTTTAGCAGTCAAACAAGGCCTTCAAGGTTTTATGGATCCTTACTTAACTTACGTGATGTCTGACAGCGAGAATGTCAATATATCGTTAAGAGAGATGTTTAGGACATCACAGTGATATATCACATGACCTTGTAAAATCTCCAATTTCTTTTAAACTCAGGCCACATGAAGCACACCATGCTGATTGAAGCATGGTAACTGTCCAACTTAATGTTAGCCCAGACACTAGTGCACCTGTGAATGTAGTATTATATATCAAACCATATGTAATGGAAAAGAAGTAGGCCATTCAGCCCATTTCCTATAACCTTTGATTTCTTAATGATTAAAAATCTGTCGATCTTAGCCTTGATGAGCTCGCCTCAATAGGTCTCTTCATAATGACTCCCATAAATTCACAATTCCCTGAGAGAAGAAATTCTTCTCCATCTCTGTCTTAAAAACGCCTTCTTCTGAGATTATACTGTCTGATCCTGGAATCTCCAGCAATGGAAAACAGCTTTTTTGCACTTACCCAGGAACGGTCCCTAAGAAATGTGCATGTTTCAACAAGGTCACCCTCATTCCTCTATACACTGGAAATTACAGACCTAATCTCTTCAACTTTGCCTTATAAGACTGTCTTTCCATCCCCAGCATCAGCTTAGTGCCAGTCTTTAGTGCCAGTACGTCTTTCCTTAAAGTCCCAAACTGTTTAGTTTTCCAGTTGTGATCTGACTAGTGTCTTGTTGAGCTTTAGCAAATCCTCACGACTTTTAAACGCCATTGCCTCTGAAATAAAGACCAACAATTCATTTGCCTTCAGGCAACATCTTGATGAATCACCTCTGCATCCCTTCCAGTGCAATCACTATCTCTGTGGTTACTTCATTTAATATGAGGTGCAGGGACTTATCTGTCTTTAGTCTCATTAGTTTCCCTCGCGTTTTTCTCCAGTGATAGTTATTATATTAATTTTCTCTCCTCTTTTTGCCCCTTGGTTATTCAGTAATTTTGGAATGCTATTCCTTTCTTCTGCTGCGAAGTCAATGTAAAGTATTTATTCAGTTCTTCTGCCAGTTCCTGGTTCCCCATCATTCTTTCTCCTGCCTCATTCCCTAAAGGGCAGTTGTAATAAATGTATGCTGGATCTTTTAGAGCAGTGTTACTATTGTCTAGTTGTTGCTGTGAGAGATAACATAAACATTACCATATTAGGTACAAAACTCCAGCTGGAGGCAAAACGCTACAATATCTTTATACGAAAGCAAAATACTGCAGATTCCAGAAATATGTAAACGTTGGAAATGCTCAGGAGATTAGACAGTGTCAGCAGAGAGAGAAACAGACAGAGTTACTCAGCTGACCTGTCAAAGAATCATGAGCTGAAACATGAATTCTGTTTCTCATAGGTGCTGCCAGACTGGCTCAGTATTTTGAACATTTTCTGTTTTTATTCTGGAGACGTTCTTAATAGTTTCACAATCAGTGACCTACTTTAAAAGGATTTAGTCAATATCGTGTGCAGCTCAGCCCCGGGGGACTAAAGATGAGCAATGCCATATTGTCACTCATTCTCTGATAAAGGATAACTGTTTAACAGGTACAAAAATATCGTCCCAGAATTTTGGCAAACACGTCCAGTTGCGTTTCTGTCATCTATTTTGTTAGTGGAGAACACATCACAGTGAAAGGTGACCCTTTCCAGAGAACTGTTCCTGTTCCTAAGATGAGTGAATCATCACGTTGGGTTTTTACTAATTGCACACATAAGCGCGTCTGTGAGAAGGAGTTGGATACAGGCTCAACTATAATCAATGCCTGTTAAAACTCTTAAAACAGTGATACAGCCAGATTAATAGGTCCCTATTGAAAGGTTTTGAAAACTTCTCTTGAAAGAAAACACTACAGGACTGATTTCTGTATACCAACACAACCAGTGAAAGGCAATGTTTAACTTTTAGAAAGTCATGTCCAATTATCCACAATTAGTTTACTCATAGGTAATTGCTGACATGATGATTAAAGGTACATTTTATTTTTGTGATAAATCCTTTTTAAGCTTATGAATCAAATCAAACTAAATTACTGCTCTCAATGAAAACCTGAAAGAACTGTGGATGCTGTAAATCAGAGACAGAAATAGAAATTGCTGGAAAAGCTTGGCAGGTCTGGCAGCATCTGTGGAGAGAAATCGGAGTTAATGTTTCAGGTCAAGTCACTCTTCCTAACTCTGATTTCTCTCCAGATACTGCCAGACCTGCCAAGCTTTTCCAGCAATTTCTGTTTTTTTTCTCTAAGGTACTGTACTTAACTGTTTTACAGAGTAAATTTTAAAACATTTCAAAAATCATTTATTTTGAACTGTTGTCTTATTACGTGGTGCGGAACAGATTATTGCTCACGGAATTGCAAATGAACATGCACAAAGGTATTAGAAAATACATCTTTCAAAATGTGGGCACAGTTTTGGGTGCAATTAGCATCAAAGCTGGAACTCTAACTCCGCTGGCAACAGGACTAACATTAGTTTTGGCATAGATTTCTTAATTCCTAGCTGGTGTGGAACATGATTAACAGGTCATATATACCTGAACGTGTTGTTATCGATATTTCCACAAGCAAATGCTGATTAATCCTTAGCTCCGAAAGTGCATTGATTTCTGGAAGCTGCTTGTTTAATCTAAATTAGATTTAAGCTAATTTTAAATAATTAAAAATATTTGGGAGCTCCATTTCTACCAATTCCCTGGGTGTAACAGACAAAAGCAGAAATTGTTGGAGACACTGAGGAGATTTGGCAGTATCTGTGGAGGGCTGGGGGGTGTGGGGGTGGGGGTGCGGTGGAGAGACAGAGAGAGAGAGAGAGAGGGACAATGGACATTTTGATCCCAGAGACCTTTCTTCAGAACCTGCCCTCTGGGTGTTACCTACACATCTGAGATGGCAGTGTTTCAGGAGGACAGTTCATCATCAACATTAGGGGAGGTGATGGCCTAGTGGTATTATCACTAGACTGTTCATCACAAAACTCAGCTTAGGGGCTCCGGGATCAAATCCCATCACGGCAGATGGTGGACTTGGAGCTCATTAAAAATTTGGAATTAAGGGTTTATTATACTTTGAAGGATTCCGAGGTTACAAAGAGCACAATGCAAGAGGTCAGCCAGGAATGTGTTGGAAGCTTTTTGTTCAAATGAAGAATGAGGATTTCGGCAACCGATGAGTGGAGATGGGTACAAAGGCATGTTATGGAGGTGGATATAGGTGATCTTAATAAACATGAGCTCGGATCTTCACCTCAGGATCGAAACCAAGGTTATAAACAGTCAAACATAGTGTCAGACTGTTACCTGGGAGAGAAATGGAGTCAGCGGCTTGGAAAGGGAGTTTAGAGCAGGGAGTGGAAGCAGCTTCAGTGGAAGTTTAATCAAAGGTCAGTTGGTGTGATTACCAGGTTTCGCTCTGCTGCTCCTCTATAATATTCCTGTATGTGGGTCCAGTCACTGTGTGTCATCCACTGACTTCTTAAGTGCACTTAACATGTGCAGAATTGTAATTTGCAGATACATTGTATCTTGTTCAAAATGCACACAATCTGCAGGCAGTCAATGCAGGCAGCCAATCAATGTAAAATTTTACAAATTCTTACTTTGGGAATAGAACCAGTCTGGCTCAAGGTTGGGATACAAACAGACTGCAACCTCACACCTTTAATGCATTGTCTCAGCTGAGGTGTCTTTTTTTTAATCAAACCTTAAGTTATTTCAAGAATGTGATTTGAAGAGGTTCTAGGATTTACATATTAATGAACCAAAACCTGTAATCTTTTCTAAAAGATGTAAGACTTAACAACAATCTAGACCTCGGGTCCTGGATCAGTGGTGCTGGAAGAGCACAGCAGTTCAGGCAGCATCCAATGAGCAGCGAAATCGACGTTTCGGGCAAAAGCCCTTCATCAGGAATAAAGGCAGTGAGCTTGAAGCATGGAGAGATAAGCTTGGGGAGGGTGGGGGTGGGGAGAGAGTAGAATAGAGTACAATGGGTGAGTGGGGGAGGAAATGAAGATGATAGGTCAGGGAGGAGAGGGTGGAGTGGATAGGTGGAAAAGGAACTAGGCAGGTCGGACAAGTCCGGACAAGTCATGGGGACAGTGCTGAGCTGGAAGTTTGAAACCAGGATGAGGTGGAGGAAGGGGAAATGAGGAAACTGTTGAAGTCCAGATTGATGCCCTGGGGTTGAAGTGTTCCGAGGCGGAAGATGAGGCGTTCTTCCTCCAGGCGTCTGGTGGTGAGGGAGTGGCGGTGAAGGAGGCCCAGGACCTCCATGTCCTCGGCAGAGTGGGAGGGGGAGTTGAAATGTTGGGCCACGTGGTGGTGTGGTTGATTGGTGCGGGTGTCTCAGAGATGTTCCCTAAAGCGCTCTGCTAGGAGGCGCTCAGTCTCCCCAATGTAGAGGAGACCGCATCAGGCGCAACGGACACAATAAATGATATTGGTGGATGTGCAGGTAAAACTTTGATGGATATGAAAGGCTCCTTTAGGGCCTTGGATAGAGGTGAGGGAGG
>NC_057724.1:74628406-74635568 GCF_004010195.1 Chiloscyllium plagiosum | reverse complement strand
GGAGGCGGAGGAATTGGGAATACGGGATGGCATTTTTGCAAGAGATAGGGTGGGAAGAGGTGTGATCCAGGTAGCTGTGGGAGTCGGTGGGTTTGTAAAAAATATCAGTGTCAAGTCGATCGTCACTAATGGAGATGGAGAGGTCCAGGAAGGGGAGGGAGGTGTCAGAGATGGTCCAGGTTAATAAATCATGTCAGTTGCACGATACTGTGGTCTTTTACTATAAATTCTGTGTCTTATGGTCTACTCCAAAACCACCTGATGAAGGAGCAGTGTTCCGAAAGCTAGTACTTCCAAATAAACTTGTTGAACTATAACCTGGTGTTGTGTGATTTTTAACTTTGTCCACCCCAGTCCAACATCACCTCCCCATCAAGGTTCAATAAGGCAGTTTACCAAGGACAACTAGGGACAGGTGACTAGCGCTGGACTAGTCAGCAATGCCCATATCCTGTGAGTTAATTCTAAAAGCAAAGTGTTCCAACTCAGTTTTTGGACTTGCCCCTGGGGTGGAGGGTCTGCATTGAAGTCCTGTTACAGAATTTGACAACTGTGATAGGACCAATCACAAGATTAATTGTTCAAAACGTTGATTAGCATTGCTTATCAAAACACTGAAGTGAATCCTTTCAGTAGTTTGCCACTATTCACCACCAGAGTTGAAGTGTGGCAGTACATCAAACATTAGTGTTAAGGGAAATAAACTCCACCAATAATGTCATTGACTAGTAAAGCAAATCTCTAATGAACGTGTCTGGGGCAAGATTTCAATTATCCCAATAGTGAAACTTAAATTTAATGAATTAAATCATTCTTACTTTCCTGCTTTACCCCTTTATCCCTTGATTCCCTTAGTGATTAGAAGTATGTCTATCCCAGCCTTGAAGATGTTTAATGAACCAGCCTGAACACCGTGTGTGGTAAAGAATCCCACAAATTCACTATCTTTGAGGGCAAAAGAAGTCCTTCTCATTTCCGCCTTATTTGAATTGCTACTTACCCATAGATTATGCCCTGTGGTCCTTGATTATATCACAAAGTGAAAAAAACTATCCACATCTAGCCTGCCAAACCCATTAATAACCTTACATAATCCAGCAAGATTTCTCCCTCATATTTCTGAACTCCAGTGAGCATCTGGCAACAGTCCCATCATTTTTTTTTAGATTAGATTATTAGATTACTTTACAGTGTGTGGAAACAGGCCCTTCGGCCCAAGAAGTCCACACCGACCCGCCGAAGCGCAAACCACCCATACCCCTACATTTACCCCTTACCTAACATGGCCAATTCACCTGACCTGCACATCTTTGGACCGTGGGAGGAAACCGGAGCACCCAGAGGAAACCCACGCAGACACAGGGAGAATGAGCAAACTCCACACAGTCAGTCGCCTGAGGCGGGAATTGAACCCGGGTCTCTGGCACTGTGAGGCAGCAGTGCTAACCACTGTGCCACCATGCTGCCCACTAATATTTTTGGAATATTATTAGTGTCCTCTGCAGTGCAAACTGATGCTGGCAGATGCAGTCCAATGTTGGTAAATGTGAAGTCATCCATTTTGGTAGGAATAACAGCAGAATGGACTATGTTGCAGCTGTACAAGGTGCTGGTGAGGCTACTCCTGGAGTGCTGCATGCAGTTTTGGTCTCTTTACTTGAGCAAGGATGTATTGGCACTGAAGGGGTACAGAGGAGGTTCACTAGGTTGACTCCATAATTGAGAGAGTTGGCTTACGAGGAGAGATTGAGTAGACTGGAGCTGTACTCATTGAAATGTAGGAGAATAACATATAGAAACATATAAAATTATGAAGCAAATTGATTAGATAGAATCAGGGAGGTTGTTTCCACTGGAGGGTGAAACTAGAACTAGGGGACATAGCCTCAAAATAGGGGGGAGTAGATTTAGGACTGAGCTGAAGAGGAACTTCTTCAGAGGGTTGTGAATCTGAGGCTACTTGGTTGAATGGTTTTAAGGCAAAGACGGATTAGATTTTTGAATAGTAAAAGGATGAAGGATTATGGTGAGCAGGTGGTAAATGGAGTAAAAAGATAGTGAATTTGTGGGATCCTTTACCACACACGGTGTTCAGGCTGGTTCATTAAACATCTTCAAGGCTGGGATAGACATACTTCTAATCACTAAGAGAATCAAGGGATAAAGGGGTAAAGCAGGAAAGGATCAGCCATGATCTTATTGAATGGTGGAGCAGGCTCGAAGGGCCGGATGGCCTACTCATGATACTCGTTCTTATATGAAAGTAGTTGTTCAACTCTTCTGCCATTTCCTGGTTTCCAATTATTATCTTCCCAACATAATTTTCTAAGGGACCTGCATTCATTATTGCCTCTCTTTTCCTTGTCATACACTTAAAGAAGCTCTTACTGTTCATTTTAGGTTTCTTACCAACTTGCTCTTATAGTTCATTTTCTTCCTTCTTTCAGTCAATTTTTGTTGGCTTTTGAAATTTTCCCACCCCTTTGATTTATCTCTTATCTCCCCCTTTAGAGGTTTCTTGAAACCTACTGTTGGGGAGATTTCACTGCAGTGTTTAATGTAGGGCTAGGGAGGGTGACACTTCCAGCCCTGAAATGGTTAACAACAGGAGAAAGTGAGGTCTGCAGATGCTGGAGATCAAAGTTGAAACTTTATTGCTGGAACAGCACAGCAGGTCAGGCAGCATCCAGGGAACAGGAGATTCGACGTTTCGGGCACAGGCCCTTCTTCAGGAATGAGCAGAGAGTGTTCAGCAGGAGAAGATAAAAGGTAGGGAGGAGGGACTTGGAGGAGGGGAGTTGGAAATGTGATAGGTGGAAAGAGGTCAAGGTGAGGGTGATAGGTCAGAGTAGGATGGAGGCGGAGAGGTCAAGAAGAAGACTGCAGGTCAGGAAGGCGGTGCCGGGCTGGAGGGATCCCTTTTATCTTCTCCTGCTGAACACTCTCTGCTCATTCCTGAAGAAGGGCCTGTGCCCGAAACGTCGAATCTCCTGTTCCCTGGATGCTGCCTGACCTGCTGTGCTGTTCCAGCAATAAAGTTTCAACTTTGATATCCAAATGAATCCAACAAGAACTGGACCAAGCATATGTGGTACTCATAATCTTCTTCATCCTAAGTATACGCATGATTTTACTACAACTGCTAAGTATTTCATCAGTAATATTTTCAGCAACATAACACAAAACATCGCAGATAAGAAAAACTGCAGCATATTAACATGCCAAATTTCCCCTAAAGTAAATGCATTAAAATTCCATCAAATTTGACAATATTGTTATGTATTTGGCTTTAAGGGGTTAACACGTAGGGGGTTCCATACAACAGCCAAGCAGGGTGAGATCAATAGTTGTGATGTTGAGAAGATATGCTCTTCTTCATTAGGGTAAATAAAACCACAGAAAGTAGACAAAATCAAACACAAAATATTGCTGAGGAAAGGAGTGAACAAAGACAGAAATGGGAACTATTTAAATGTAAATCTATGATTCGCTCCAGTAATACAGATGAATGGACCAATGGGGAAGGCGAACTGACCGGGGACTCCAGGCAGCGCGAAGTATAATTGTGTCAACTTTGAACGGGAAGGCAGAACGCCTTCTCCAACGAATGCATGCCTGTTGATTCGTTGTATCAGTTAGGATTCTGTGAATAAACTGCTGTCTGCGTCTAATCATAGTTGCCAGTGTGAGTCTCTCCTTCCAAAAGAACACGCAAAGACGGGACCCTCTGGGTCCGTCTTAACACTACGCATTTGCCAAAGATAATTTGTCCTTATACTTCCCAATATGTTTCATTGTCAAAATTTGCAAGATAATTCTCCTGAAAACAGCTTGTAATGCTTTACTGTATTAATAATGGTAAAGGTCTCCTGCTTGATGATATTATGAACAGAATGACAATTGAAGCTAGCTTTGTGTATCAAGAATAAATGGTTGGTTATATCATAGAGTTCCACAAGCACAATTGTTCTGTTAGCAGACAGATCTGACCTTAGCCACATTCATCTGCTGGTTTCCTCTTACCTCTGGTTATCCAGATAAATGACACACAGTGGAACATGACACCACACGTTTCCTGTTTGTTTTATGCATCATTATGTCTTTCAACTGGAAGTTGTGTCAGAAACAGTTTTCCAAGTCTATCACTGCCATTTCTACAATATACATGCGTTCTTCAATGAAAATAAGCAGATTGGCAGTCTGAATGTTCTTTTGAATCTACATCAATCTTTTTTTCATAAAATTACCATTGTATAAACAATCTCTACAGTGTGCAAACAGGCCAATCAGCCCACCAAGAACACACTGACTCTCTGAAGAGCATCCCTCACAGACTCATGCCCCCAACCTTATCCCTATATTTCCCATGACTAACCCACCTGGCCTGCACATCCCTGAACACTATGGGCAAATTTAGCATGACCAATCCACCTAAACTGCACAACTTTGCACTGTGGGAGGAAACCGGAGCACCCAGAGTAAGCTCACACAGACACAGGCAGAACATGCACACTCCACACAGACAGTTGTCCAAAGCTGGAATCAAACCCAGGATCCCTGGTGCTGTGAGGCAGTAGTGCTAACCACTGAATCACTATGTCACCCCTTGTTACTGTTAGATTTTCTTGTGTTATTGTAGCACAGGTAAAGTTGTATGAATTCTCTTGACTTTAACACATCATGCAGGGTGAGTTAAAAGCTGAGATTACATTGGCAGTTACAGCTAGTATTGCATGCATTCAGACTCCAACCTGCTTCTGCTAGAGTGATATTTGGTTATCTGGTTACAGCCTGGTCCTTAGTTTATTAACATCTCCCTTTTTTAAAACAACACAGTGCTTAAAGGTTCGAACGAGTATTTCTTGTCCACTCAGGGACTCCCACCTGTATCAGGCACGTCCCTTGAGGTAGGCCTTCTGGCTAACAAAAAGAAAATTTTCCTGATGAGCTATGGTCAAAACAAACTTGCATTTCTATAGTGCCTTACCGAACTCCAGAGAATCCTGAAGAACTTAACAATTATTGCTGCACTGTTAATCTAGAGACCCAGGCAATGTCCTGGGACCCAGGGTTCAAATTCCACTGTGACAGGTGGCGGAATTTGAATCCAATAAATATCTGGAATTAAGAGGCTAATGACGACCATGAATCCATTGTTGATTATTGGAAAAAAAACAACTAGGATACTCATGAACTTCTATCCCTACCTGGTCTGGCCTACATGTGACTCCAGACCCATAGCTATGTGGCTGGCACAATTACGGATGGTCAATAAATGTTGACCTGGCTAGTGACACCCTCATCCCATGAAAGAATGAATAAATAAAAATGCCAATTCACATATGCCGATAATAAGTCATTGTACTTGACATATTTGTCACTTTTTAATCACAATATCGCTCTTTTATTCTCAGCTTCAACACCACCTTAGATCCCAAATGGAGCTGTTCCTTGAACCTTTTGACTTTTTTACTTCTTCAGAACGCTCAAGAAACTTTGTTACATTGACCAAGTATTTCATCACTCGCCCTCATTTCACTAACTTGGATTCCCTATCTCAAATTCCTAATGTTGATGTGGAACAGTTTCAAGTTGTGATGAAACACACAAAATTGTTGTATATCTTCACATAATGTCCAACATTGATCTTACCAATGGTGATGGAATTTTATGGTCGGGTGAGATTTACCAGGATATTGCCGGGTTTGGAAGGTTTGAGTTATAAAGAAAGGCTGGGTAGGCTGGGACAATTTTTCATTGGAGCGTGGGAGGTTGAGATCTGACCTGATGAAAGTTTATGAAGTAATGAGAGGTATAGATAGAGTTGATGGTGGTTGTCTTTTCCAGAAGGTGGGGAATATCAAACCTGGGGGCACATTTTTAAGGTGAGAGGAGAGAGATTTTAAAAAAGACATAAGAGGCAAATCTTTTACACAGAGGGTTGTTCGCGTGTGGAATTAACTTCCTGAGGAAGTAGTGAATACAGGATCAATTACAATGTTTAAAAAATATTTGGATAAGCACATGAATAGGAAAGGTTTGAAGGGATATGGGCAAGGAGCAGGCAGGTCGGCTGGTTTAGTTTGGGATTATGCTCAGCATGGACTGGTTGGACCGAAGGGTCTGTTTTTTGTGCTGCATGATGCTATACCTCCATAACAATATTGATACAGTGAGGCATGTTGTGACTTAGAGAAGCCCTGGCAATAATATTTAGAAGGTTTGTATTTTATCAGTAGACTAGCTGCTGTCTCTTTGTATTCTGCTGTTTGATGATTAGTGTGTTTAAGAATATGGAAATTTATTATAATGCAACTCTCCATCTTCGAACAGTTTATTCATTACATTCTCTGTGCAGGTTACTTTGCCACAAATCAATCTGAAAATCTGTGAACCACTTTCATCATCACAACTGGCTTTAATGTTATTCCAGCAAGTGGAAAGTCTTAACTTCACTCTGAAGAACACAAGAATTGCATAACTTATGTTAATGGCCTTTGTGAGTTGGAGAACATAGAACGTAGAACATTACAGCGCAGTACAGGCCCTTCAGCCCTCGATGTTGCACCGCCCTGTCATACTAATCTGAAGCCCATCGCACCTACACTATTCCATGTACGTCCATATGCCTATCCAGTGATGTCTTAGATGCACTTAAACTTGGTGAATCTACTACCGTTGCATGCAAAGCATTCCATACCCTTACTACTCTCTGAGTAAAGAAACTACCTCTGACATCTGTCTTATACCTATTTCCCCTCACTTTAAAGTTGTGACCCCTCGTGTTTGCCGTCCCCAAACTTGGAAAAAGGCTCTCCCTCTCCACCCTATCTAACCCTCTGATTATCTTGTATGTCTCTATTAAGTCACCTCTCAACCTTCTTCTCTCTAACGAGAGCAGCCTCAAGGCCCTCAGCCTTTCCTCGTAAGACATTCCTTCCATACCAGGCAACATCCTAGTAAATCTCCTCTGCCCCCTTTCCAAAGCTTCCACATCCTTCTTATAATGTGGTGACCAGAACTGTACACAATTCTCCAAGTGTGGCCGTACCAGAGCTTTGTACAGCTGCAGCATAACCTCCTGGTTCCGAAACTCAATCCCTCTATTAAATAAAGGCCAAACACCTACTACATCCTTCGTCACTATCCACAACTCCACCGA
>NC_057724.1:74596556-74628249 GCF_004010195.1 Chiloscyllium plagiosum | reverse complement strand
CCCCTCGTGTTTGCCGTCCCCATACTTGGAAAAAGGCTCTCCCTGTCCACCCTATCTAACCCTCTGATTATCTTGTATGTCTCTATTAAGTCACCTCTCAACCTTCTTCTCTCTAACGAGAACAGCATCAAGGACCTCAGCCTTTCCTCGTAAGATATTCATTCCATACTAGGCAACATCCTAGTAAATCTCCTCTGTACCCTTTCCAAAGCTTCCACATCCTTCTTATAATGCGGTGACCAGAACTGTACACAATACTCCAAGTGTGGCTGTACCAGAGCTTTGTACAGCTGCAGCATAATCTCCTGGTTCCGGAACTCAATCCCTCTATTTATAAAGGCCAAAACACTGTATGCCTTCTTAACAACCCTGTCAATCTGGGTGGCAACTTTCAGGGATCTGTGTACATGGACACCGAGATCTCTCTGCTCATCTGCACTCCCAAGAATCATACCATTAGCCCAGTACTTTGCATTCTGATTACTCAGTCCAAAGTATATCACCTCACACTTGTCCACATTAAACTCCATTTTCCACCTCACAGCCCAGCTCTGCATCCTATCTATGCCTCTCTGCAACCTATTACATCCTTCGTCACTATCCACAACTCCACCGACCTTAGTGTAGTCCGCAAATTTACTAACCCACCCTTTTAAGCCCTCATCCAGGTCATTTATAAAAATGATGAACAACAGTGGACTCAACACCAACCCTTGCGGTACGCCGCTAGTAACTGGACACCAAGATGAAAATGTTCCATCAACTACAACCCTCTGTTTTCTTTCAGCAAGCCAATTACTGATCCAAACTGCTATGTCTCCCACAATCCCATTCCTCCGCATTTTGTATAATAGCCTACTATGGGAACCTTATCGAACGCCTTGCTGAAATCCATATACACCACATCAACCAGTTTATTCTCATCTACCTGTTTGGTCACTTTGTCAAAAAACTAATTGAGATTCGTTAGGTACGACTTACCCTTCACAAAACCGTGCTGACTGTCTCTGATCAGATTATTCTTTTCTAGATGGTATTAAATCCTATCTCTTATAACCTTTTCCAACACTTTACCAACAACTGAAGTGAGACTCACTGGTCTGTAATTACCAGGGTTGTCTCTACTACCCTTTTTGAACAAGGGAACCACATTTGCTATCCTCCAGTCCTTAGGCACTATTCCTCTAGACAATGATGATTTGAAGATCAATGCCAAAGGCTCGGCAATCTCTTCCCTTGCTTCCCAGAGGATCCTAAGATAGATCCTATCCGGCCCAGGGGACTTGTCTATTTTCACACTCTGCAGTATTTCTAATACTTCTTCCTTGTGAACCTCAATCTCTTCTAGTCTAGATGCAAGTATCTCTGTATCTTCCTCGCCAACATTTCATTTTCTATGGTGAACATGTCAAAAAATATTTATTTAGTGTTTCCCCTATCTCCTCTGACTCCACACACAACTTCCCACTATTATCCTTGATTGGCCCTAATTTAACTCTCGTCATTCTTTTATTCCTGACATACCTATGGAAAGCCTTAGGGTTAACCCTGATCCTATCCGCCAACTTCTCATGTCTCTTCCTGGCTCTTCTGAGCTCTCTTTTTAGGTCTTCCCTGACCTTCTTGTAACCCTCAAGCGCCCTAACTGAGTTTTCACATTTGTCCTAACATAAGCCTTCTTCTTCTTCTTGACCAGGGATTTCACTTCCTTAGTAAACCACGGCTCACGCGTTCTATATCTTCCTCCCTGCCTGACAGGTACATACTTATCCAAGACACACAGGAGCTTTTCCTTGAATAAGCTCCACATTTTAATGTGCTCATCCCCTGCAGTTTCCTTCCCCATTTTACACTTCCTAAATCTTTCCTAGTTAAAAATCACACAACACCAGGTTATAGTCCAACAGGTTTAATTGGAAGCACACTAGCTTTCGGAGCGATGCTCCTTCATCAGGTGATTGTAATCTCCGAATCATAAATCTTTCCTAATTGCATCGTAATTTCCCTTCCCCCAGCTGTAACTCTTACTCGGTGGAGTACACGTGTCCCTTTCCATCACTAAAGTAAACCTGACAGAATTGTGATCGCTGTCTCCAAAGTGCTCACCTACTTCCAAATCTAACACGTGGCCAGGCTCATTACCCAGTACTAAATCTAAAGTGGCTTCGCCCCTTGTAGGCCTGTCTACAAAATCTTTAGTCAAACTGCCTGCTCCTGAAATATGAGCAACCGCTTTGCTTTGATTCATCTTTTTAAAAGTCATGATTTGGAGTTACTGGTGTTGGACTGGGGTGGACAAAGTTAAAAATCACACACCACCAGGTTATAGTCCAACAGGTTTACTTGGAAGCATCAGCTTTCGGAGCGACGCTTCTTCATCATACTTCACAACCGTCTGATGAAGGAGCAGTGCTCCAAAAGTTAGTGCTTCCAAATAAACCTGCTGAGTTATAATATGATGTTGTGTGATTTTTAACTTTAAAAAGCCATACTTCTAAAGTTTGCAAAAGAATTATTTTCAAAGGTGACAATATCAATGAGTTACGTAATTATGAATGTGCCTGGCTGTGTAAACATGAAAATAGAATTAAAGGTGAGGAAAGTGATAAATTAAGACATTGAATGGGACGCTGGAGATGTACTTCTATACAGTGCAGCACTGATATTCAGTACATCCAGCTAAACAGCTGAATGTGTCTTCATTGAAGTGCAGCACTCCCTCAGCACTCCCGACAGTACGCCACTCCCTTAGCACGGTGAATGCCTATTAATCAATCAATCAAATTGGTGATTTACTGGTGGAGTTTAACAGATAAAAAAAGAATATTGAATTTAATTGAATTAGCTTTATTGTCACATGTACTCAGACGAGTGCAGTGAAACATTTACAAGTCACTGCTTATAGTGTCATCTTAGGTACAAAGGTACCTCGGTACAGATCCTTCAGTACAAAGTTTTAGGGAAAAAAGTAAAATAACAAAATAAAAAGTCCAGCATTGCAGAACGCAGGAATAAAGGAATATAGAAAAAAAGAGAAAATGGGCCTTTCAATATAGTCCACTCTGGCACCGAGCCCCCAATCTTCATCGGTCGCAATATCAAATAAAAATACCTTTTTCATTTACCAAGAAGGCCAAATAAATACCTAATCTGGATCAGGTTTTAAACAACAAGATCCACTAACCAGATTTCTTAATAAACAAAATTATTGGTGCATTAATATTCTCTAATCAACATGTTCAATGATATGATGACTCACCTCTCGAATAGCTGGCTTGCTCCCGAGGTAAGAAAACTTGAGGTTCTTGTGGTTAGGAGACCGCTCTGGAGACTGGAAGTTAATGTTGAAGCCACGCCAGACATATCACCAAAGGATCAAAATGCTAGATTGAGAGACTGCCAGGCCGAACCAGGAGATTGCCACACCAGGCTGAGAGACCACGATGCCGGGCCAAGAGACTGCCACACCAGGCTGAGAGACCGCGATGCCGGGCCAAGAGACTGCCACACCAGGCTGGGAGACTGCCATGCTTGGCCGAGAGACTGCCAGGCCGAACCAAGAGATTTCCACACCTGGCTGAGAGGCCATCACACCAGGCTGGGAGACTGGCATGCCAGGCTGGGAGACCGCTACGCCAGGTCTGCGTTGAGGCCGGAGTCCGAGAGTCTGAGGCCGAAATTCCGAGCTTATGCTGAAGTGGGGAATCTGAGTGCAAGAAGAAAGAACAAAGAAGACAGAAGGGGAAAAATAAGCACAAAAAGCAAAAAAAAACGCAGGAAAAGAAATGGATGAAGGGAATGAGCTCCACTGAAGCATCCTGCTATCTCGGATTCTCCATGAGTGATTTGCTGATGGAAAAGACAAGTTCAGTTGTTTATAATCACACTTCTGGATATTCAGCAAATCCTAAGGGCTCTCACGATTGCAGATGCAGTTTTCTTACCTCGGGAGCAAGCCAGCTATTCGAGAGGTGAGTCATCATAACATGTTGATTAGAGAATATTAATGCACCAATAATTTTGTTTATTAAGAAATCTGGTTAGTGGATCTTGTTGTTTAAAACCTGATCCAGATTAGGTATTTATTTGGCCTTCTTGGTAAATGAAAAAGGTATTTTTATTTGATATTGCGACCCAAGGAGTAATGGGATCTAACCTCTAGCATCGGTTAGATCACAACCCATTGACCAGGAGTATTACAAGAAGACATCGATATCTGATCGAGATGATGGGGAAGTAAAACAAAGCATTATTGAAGCGCATGATATTATTGTCAGATGTAAACTGGCAGGACTTTTTCAAGGATTCTGGTTTTGATTTAAAATAAATCAACAATTGATTTGAAATTTTGGGATGTTAAAGGTCTACTCTTCTCAACAATGTTTGTTTGACCTCTTGTCTATTGATTGTGGAACTTGTCAGTGTACATCCAATGCAGGCTCTGACCAGTCCAGCATTAAAAAAATACAATTAGGGTCCTACTTTCAACTGTGGACTTGGTCTTCCATGCTAAAAGAGGCCTATTGTCTGAATCAAGTGATCACTTTGGAGTCCGAGAAATAGGTCCCCTTTCAAAACTGATGTTAATGGGATGGGGAGACAGTTTGCTCCATTGTCTGACTGTTATTATCCGATTACATTGAAGGGAAGGCAATGAAAATTGCACTAGACACTCGTTAGAATAAAAATAATCTTGTGATAAATTGAAAGTGTTCTCCAGAGACTTTCCATTGCTCACAGAAAGATTTGTGAGTGATGCAGTTTACAGACCCTTTCCCAGTTTTTAGAGGCAATAGATTTTAACAGACAATGAACAAGAGACAAAACACAGCTTTTGAGATATGACTTTATGATAATTTAAGGTCTAAGTTTGAAATCTTTCTTTCCAAGTATTTTACACTATGTTACAATCCCATGGTCTATTTCTTACCCTGAAGATCTCTGTTGCTAGATAGATGAATATCTATGAACCTAGTTCTTAAGATCACAGTATAGGATAATTACGTGTCAAAACCTTCAATCAGGTCATGGTTTTCTCCATGTTCATGAATTGATTTATTATTTTAGGCCCAGAAAATGCTGGAACTCAGCAGGTCTGGCAAACATCTGTGGAGAGAGAAACAAAGTTAATATTCCGATTCTGATTTGATTCTTTTTCAGAAGTTCCAGATGCGATCAGACTGCATTTGGAAATATTGTAAGCCGTTTTGTGCCCCGTCTCTAAGGAAGGATGGGCTGGCCTTGGAGAGAGTCCGGTGGAAGTTTCTCGGAATGATCCTGGGGAGGAGTGTCATATGAGGAGTGGTTGAGGACTCTGGGTCTGTACTTGATGGAGTTTAGAAGGATGATGGGGAATCTCCATGAAATTGTAAGGTCGGGCAAAAATTCCCATCAGATACCCTGGACTAAAACCCCCTGAACTTGGGACACGAGTTTGTGGAACTCACATTTGAACTAAGAGACAGACTAGGCAATATGCAAGCCGAGGGGCAGCTGCTTGGAACAGGGGTTTAGCTTAGGAAGACCCCCACAAACACTTCAGCTAAAGACAATGAACATCAGCCTGCAGAGCAAACAACCGAGACATCTTGGGGCCTACAAATTATGAAATCATTCCAGTTGTAATCATTTACTCGGACGCAGGGATACAGAACATTGTATGACATGCAAACCTGTTTGCCCTGAATGGGAAGGCCTTCACACAATCAGCAATACCTTAACCCACACCCATCTAAGAGAAATAATGGTCATTCAAAGCTATCGGAAACTCACTTCAATTGGAGTATCACTCACACCTCATTGAATACTCAGGAAGCTCATTCAGTCCCGAGAGGAGGAACAGCAGCTCAGTGATCCAATCCAGATTCAGTGGGAGATAAGGAAAACCGGCAGTCAGTATAACTGGGGAACCATGATCTCTGGGGTTTGTTCAGCAGGAGGTGCAGCCAGCATCAGGAGAATCAGCCACAACCAGTCATAGACTCAGGAAAAGGAGGGTGAGCAATCTTCCAATCCAGAACCCCCACGTACTGACGAGAAGTGACTGGAGAGCCGAGAGACCGACTGGGGCATTACCAGCAACAGCCACCACTGCTCAAGCCAAGAGAAGCCACTTGGGGGGTGAGCATAAAGTCATTGAGATCCTCTGTCCCAGCTCAGTGAGATAGGGTATGAAAGGTGGGCTTCAGGGCTGACGGTGCACTCCCCAGGCAAGGAAACAGGATGGGATTTGCATTTACTCTCTCTCCCTCTGTCACCCAATAATTAACAACTCTCTTTAATTCAAAACCCGCTGTACCAAGTCAGGGCTGAAAGGGTTAGGAGCTGTCAGACAGGTCTCATTTCACTTGATGCTTACATTGTTTTCAATTTCGCTTGTTTTAATAAAATCAGAGATTCCTTTGCCTCTGAAGCATCTGCCTCCTGTGTTTTTTCACCACACCATCTCACTACATAAGCCCAGTGTCAGAACCAAAGTCAGCTGTTGTACAATAAACTGACCAGCACTCTTTACGAAACTTATAGAATACTGAAACTTATAGAATACCGAATGGGAAAGACGAGGACTCAGGGGCACAGCCTCAGAGTGAAGGGATGACCCATTAGAACTGAGATGAGGAGGAATTTCTTCAGACAGAGGGTGTGAAATCTGTAAAACTCATTCTTACAGAAGGCTGTGGAAGCCAAGTCATTGAGTGTATTTAAGACAGAAATGGATAAATTCTTATTAGTTAGGGTATCAAGCGTCATTGGGAGAATGGAGTTGAGAAACAGATCAGCCTTGATCGAATGGTGAGGCAGATTCAATGGGTTGAATGGTCTAATTCAGCTTCTTTCTCTTATAGTCTTGTATGGTCTCACCAAGATTCTCAACAAGATGTCTTTAACTTTGGAGGTGACATTGGTGCATGGTAATATTTCTGTACTTAAAATCCAATCGGCTCAGTATAATGATCTGGGGAAATGAGTTCAAATCCACTGAAGCAGCTTGTGGAATCTAAATGCAATCTTGATTTGAGAGGTGGGTACAATAATAGTGACCATGAAACTGGGGTCTTATTTTCAACATTCAACACTGCTTTCCAAATTAATTTTTTTTCTATTTTCTACCAGAAGTATTATCATACACTACTTTAAAATACTAAATGTTTTGAATCCAGTAGAAGTTTGGTTACCAAGCTCACACCATTGATTGCCAAAAGACACAACATTTTTTTCAAAATTATTTCCATTGTACGTGAATGTTGCGAGAAGCAGCTATCCCTCAAAACTACCCCATTGCCTTTCGATCTGGCCTGGCCTAGTAGGATTATTTCAGATTGTAATTAAGAGGCAACCACACTGCCAGACAACAGGTTTCCTTCCCCAAGGACATCAGTGAGCCAGATGGAGTTTTACAACAGTTAAGAGTATGGTGCTAGAAAAGCACAGCAGGTCAGACAGCATCCGAGGAGCGGGGTAATCGATGTTTTGGGCATAAGCCCGAATGATTCCTGATGAAGGGCTTATGCCCGAAACATTGATTCTTCTGCTCCTCGGAAGTTGCCTGACCTGCTGTGCTTTTCCAGCACCACACTCTCAACTCTGATCTCCAACATCTGCAGTCCTCACTTTCTCCTAGTGGAGCTTTATAACACATAGTAAAGGTTACTATTGGGTATTATTCTTCATCCTAGCCTTTTTTAAATTGAATTCAATTTCATTGTTCACCATGTTGTAATGTTGGGAAGGCAATAGTCTAGTCGTATTATCACTAGAATGTTCATCCAGAGACCTAGCTAATGTCCTGGAGTCGCAGGTTGAAATCCCGTTAAGGCAACGGGTGAAATTGAATTCAATAAAGAATCTGGAATTAAGGGTTCACTGATCACTATGAATCCATTGTTGATTGTCAGGAAGAATCTATGTGGTTCACCAATGTCCTTTAGGGAAGGAAATCTCCTATCCTTACCTGGTATGACCTACATGTGACTCCAGACCCACAGCAATGTGGTTGACTCTTAACTACCCTCTGAGAATTAGGGATGAACAATGAGTGCTGGTCTAGTCAGTGACACCCTCATCCTGTGAATGAATTTAAAAAATGCATGCCCACGAAGTGTTAGCCAGAAGTTCAAAATTACTTGCCCCAGTCATGTTACAACTACTCCTCTGACTGACCCTCTGATATCCTTAAGGAAGGAAATCTGCTTTCCTTACCTGGTCTGTCTTACCTGTGACTCCAAAGTCACAGCAATGTGATACATACCAACAGCTTTCTGAAGTGACATTGTAAAAAAGGAGTGGATAACACTCATATATTCCATAAAAAATAAATCTACTTTTAAATTCTAACCCGCGAGAAAAGAACACTTGTGATTTATTTAAACTTTTAATGTTAACTCACATTTGTAAATTCTAACCTTAATAGGAGTCCAGGTTTTATTTTAAAAGTGGAAGCTTATGAATTTAAAAGAAACGTGAAATTGCATCCTAGCTTAAAAGAGACATTGTTATTTGAATATAAAGATCCTCAGTCAAAGTATTTTATAGCACAAATCAGGAAGGAGTCATTGAGTGGGGCACCTTTATAGGTGCTTTGATCATCAGTTGACCTTGTTCTAAACTTTGGTGTGGAGTTATTTAAATATTTTCAGAATCATGCACAGAGGTAACAAACATTCCCTGGCGATGGAAGCCGGTTCTGCAACTGTATAGTATATTTTCAGCAATGTGGACACTAAAGTGCTTGAAACTTAATCAAGAGCTGCTATCATGTTGGAAACATAACTGCTGTACACAGCAAGATACCAATTTCAGACTTTTCTTAAAGTGATACTAATTGTGGGATAATCATTGGCTCGGACTCTGTGGAGAACTCCCCTCCTCTTCAAAGCACATCCCTGAACTTCTACAGTGGTATCAACGTATTTTGGCCACTGACTTAGGAAGGCAGATGATTGAATGTGAAAGCAATGAATGTAAGATTCAGGAGGGCTTATGGATATCTCACACCAGCCTCAATTTAGGGAGGTAATCGAGAGAATACAGAAGATTGGCAAGACTGCATGTTTTGATTTTTCTGTATTCTTGATTGTGGACTGAAATGTGAAGAGGGTTTTTTTTAAAGAAGTGTTTTGGAAGGGATTTCTGCAGTTTTGTTTTAATAGCAAGCTAACAACACTTATTGTGAAGACTGTTTTCACTGGTCCTTGTTCAGTCAGTGGGCGAAGGTTAGTTGCTGATGAACGAGAGGTTGCTATCTATCCACTTTGTGAAACCAGTCTCCAGTCTGATGAAAACCAGTTTATTTTTGCTTACCAGTTAATGTAAGCAGTTGCGCTTAACAATATGCCAGAGACTTTATAAGTTGTGAGCTAGTCCCCCTTTGCCTCCTGAAAACAAGTGAAAATACCTGGAAAAGGAACAGCATGTCCTGATAATCTAAAAGCATCATCTCAGTGAACTGGGGAACACTGACCATTGAACTGCCTTCCCAGATTTTCCTTGCACTCAGAACATCAATGTTTACTTTTGTGTTTGGCTCTATGTGTCTGCATGTGGGTGGAGGGGGACTTCTGTAATGTGGAGTAGAGTTTTAACAGTTAAAGTTATATGTCAACAATTTATAATTGCTTCCCTGGAGGTAGATGCTATTTATTTGTAATAAGTAGTAATTTTTGTAAAGAAACCCTGCTTTCTATTGACCTAGTTCGGGAAGACAAGACAGATCAGGGAATTTCACTTCCTTTAATAAATCATTAATTGTTATAATGGCTCCAGAAATAGTATGGCTTAATTTCTGATCACCACACTATGGGAAGGACATGATTGCACATGGATACACCAGGATGTTACCTGTAATGAAAAGTCTCAGTTATGAGGAGAGACTAAATAGGCAGGGTCATTGCCACATCTCTTCTAGGCATCAGACCATAAGACCACAAGACCATAAAAGAGGAGTGGAAGTCAGGCCATTCGGCCTATCGATTCCACTCTGCCGTTCAGTCATGGCTGATGGGCATTTCAACTCCACTTACCTGCACTCTCCCCGTAACCCTTAATTCCTTGCCAGATCAAGAATTTATCAAACTCTGCCTTGAAGACATTTAATGTTCCGGTCTCCACTGTGCTCCGTGGCAATGAATTCCACAGGCCCACCACTCTCTGGCTGAAGACATGTCTCCTCATTTCCATTCTAAATTAACTCCCTCTAATTCTAAGGCTGTGCCCACGGGTCCTAGTTTCCCCACCTAACAAAAACAAATTCCCAGCATCCACCCTTTCAAAGCCATGCATTATCTTGTAAGTTTCTATTAGATCTCCCATCAACCTTCTAAACTCTAATGAATGCAATCCCAGGATCCTCAGTCGTTCATCGTATGTTAGGCCTACCATTCCAGGGATTATCTGTGTGGATCTTCGCTGGACACTCTCCAATGACAGTGTGTCTTTACTGAGGTGTGGGCCCAAAATTGGACACAGTATTCTAAATGGGGCCTAACTAGAGTTTTTACATTCCAATCTTCTTAAGCTAAATGACAACATTACATTTGCTTCCTTAACCACTGACTTAACCTGCAAGTTAACCTTTAGCGAATCCTGGACTAGCACTCCCAGATCCCCTTGTACTTTGGCTTTATGATTTTTCTCACCGTTTAGAAAATAGTCCATGCCTGTATTATCTTTTCCAAAGTGTAAGACCTTATATTCCCATCTTGAAGAAGTTCTCTTCCTCTCTCCAATGGGATTTGTGTTCCAAACTTTTTTCTTGTCCACCAACATTAATTACACTGTCACTCCTGATGTTTGACCAGGTATTTGCTAAAACTCATTTTCACAGCTACATCACATTTCTGAGTGACTGCCTCAGACTCAGGCTCACCCTATGTGGATTCCCACTGAAGTTTCATCCTTTGTACCTTGAATCCACCCAACATTACACATATTTCCACGATGTTCAATGTTCCACAGACAGTGTTTCTGAGGAAGGGTCATGGACCCAAAGCGTTAACTCTGACTTCTCTTCACAGATGCTGCCGGACCTTCTGAGTTTCTGCAAAAATTTCTGTTTTAGTTTCTAAATAGGCAGGGTTTGTTTTTCCTGGAGCAGAGTATGGGATTTGATTGAGGTATGCAGTGAATCAGGAGTGTATCAATAGGTTTACAGGACTGTTTCAAGAATTGTGGAATTTTAGACATGAAGATGGATTGAAGAATCTGGGTCTGTTCCATTTGAGATGGCAAATGCTGAGAGGAGATCTGGTTTGAGTATTCAAAACAATCAGATCTCTGGATGGAGTAATTCCGATGAAAATGCTCTACTTGTGGAAGGATTGAGAATGAGAGGACATTCTTTATAAAGTGACTCATAAAAGAAGCAAGAATGATGTGAGGATTTTTCACATTCTCACATTTTTCACAGAATGAATGGTTATCATTTAGAATCCATTGCCTGAGATTTTGACAGAGGTGGATGCAATTGAGATATCAAGAAGGGAACTAGATGGTTCTTTGGAAAATAGCAAATGTAACATTTTGGAGAGTAGGAGAAATACACAAAACAAATGTTCATTCAGAGAGATGGCACAGTCACAATGAATTGAATTGCATCCAGCTGTGTTGTTAATAATTCTGTGATTCTATGATTTTGATTGAATTTGATGCACCAGTATGCCCCGAATGCTGAAGACCTGTTTGCTCTAACACGGAATGTTTGGAGATTTTCAAGCTATTCTTAATAACCTCGGCACAATTGCTTGATGGGGCTTTTTTTTTTTAGATTACTTACAGTGTGGAAACATGCCCTTCGGCCCAACAAGTCCACACCGCCCCGCCGAAGCGCAATCCACCCATACCCCTACATTTACCCCTTACCTAATACTACGGGCAACTTAGCATGGCCAATTTACCTGACTTGCACATCTTTGGACTGTGGGAGGAAACCGGAGCACCCGGAGGAAACCCACGCAGACACGGGGAGAACGTGCAAACTCCACACAGTCAGTCGCCTGAGGCGGGAATTGAACCCGGGTCTCTGGCGCTGTGAGGCAGCAGTGCTAACCACTGTGCCACCGTGCCGCCCACGAATGGGTTAGAATCACAGCCGACAACTCTGGGCTATGAACTGAGGTATTAGGACAAGTGACTAAAGGCTTGGTCAAAGCAGCAGTTTTTAAAGACTGTCTTAAAGGTAAGAGAGATTGTGAGTTAAAATTTTAAAAAGGTCAACTCCAGCATTTTGGGCTTTGCCAACCAAATGAATAGCTACCAATGGTAGAGTGTTCAGAATTGAGGATGAGTTTTATAATCTCAGCTGATCACTGCATATCCCAGGCTACAATCTGTCTTATTGGATCATACTTTGTGTTTTATTGATTGTTTCTCACTGAAACATTATCAAGCAATGTTGCATACTTTGTTTTTACAGTAAAGCAGGAGTCTAATAAATAAAAGGAATAAAGATAAAATAGAACAAGTCGTTTTACTTACCTTTAATACAAATTCAAAAAAAAGTTTTAAACACACAGCAAAAGCATAGTCTCATTAATCGCAAAATACTCTTTTACAAATTCCAAAAAAAAGTATCTTTTTTACAGTACTCAACAGCAACCTTGTACATTACTCATCTCTGTGGCTAACGTCTCAACAGGTTTAATGTAGTTGTGTCTTGAACACCTAACCAAAGATTTAAATATATTTAAGGAGTTTAACCTAAGACTAGTGGTCTAGGATAATCACTGAGTCCTTAATGTAAAGCGATCTAGTTCATCATACTCTCTCCTTCTCAGGAGCACGGTGTTATGTATGTATCTGCATGTGAGGATTTCATAAAACTGCTCAAAACAATATAAAACTGAAACAAAAGTCTCTCTCTCTTCACTATGACACTTCCTTTAAACTTGAAAGAAATCCTAGTCCGGAAGTTGCTAACAAAAACCTTGAGGTATGAGGTCTGTCTTGCTAAGCCATAAAATACAAAAGTAAACAAAAACCCATTGGTTGCTGAAGTAGCTCTCACAAACTGTTTTAAAAGAAATCACCATTGGTATAGAAATACTTACAAGTTAATTAATAACTTCAAACACAGAGAGAATCCATACATTACTAAATGAAAATTCAAAACTCAAACTTACAATAAATTCTACCAGAAATACACATATGTCAGATATTTTATATCACATATGCAAGAGGATTCAGTTGGAGGATTGAGAGAGATCATAGAAATTTCTATGATCTATGCTATGAAATAGGGAAGGGGAAGGCCAGCAAGGGGTTTAAATAAACAAGGATGAGAATTTTAAAGTCAAGACTTTGCCAGAGTAAGCATGTAGTAAGTTCAGTGGCCACATAGGAATGATATAAGGTGGAATATGTGCAGCAGAGTTTTGCATGAGTTCATGTTTGCTGTTTTTGTATAATGGCAGTTAAATGCATTGTATATAAATTATAAATGAATAAATTATATAACTTTATGTCTCTAGCACATGTGATCTTGTTCCAATGCAGACTCCAGCATTATCCATCCTTCTCTTCTTCTGTGACTTTGAGTTTTCTCCTTCCTAGAATGTGAGCCCTGGACTAATTGTCTCTTGCCTTCAAATAAACAACAATTGGAAGAGGTCTCAGTGATGACAAAGTGAGAAATGAAACCATGTGCAATTAAATGCTGTGGGAAATGAATTCACTTTGCATAAACATTTTGTCTTGAAATTCAGAGCACTTTGACGATCACAGTTGAAGCATACTTGTTTTCCTTTCCTTTAATAACTATTATTTGCTGCACTAACATTCTTTCGCATTCTTTTACAGCATTAATTCTGCTTTCATCACTCTAATTTTAAATTGGAAATCTGCCTGATCTTCAGTGTCCTTTAGCCTATTTGTGTAAAGTGAAATGTGCATCTGTTCCCTTTGAATGTAACATTATCTGCAGAGAGCAGCGACTGGCTTCATAAAGTGGCTTTCTTGTTTCTCATGTTCATTAACATTGAAATATTTCATGTTATATCATAAGATTGTCTCTCACCCAGTTGGAACTGATGAATAATATTATTTTAATATTCAAACAGACTGTTCCTTTGCATTTTCTTTTTACACATATAACTTATCTCTATTCAAGGTCAAAAGACAAATCAGTGAAGAGGCAACATATGTCAGACTCCATTTGTACATGCTTATTAAGAATTGATAGAAAATGCTTCCAGTCTTGTAGCATTCCACCAATTGAATTCTTCTGGCTCATGTCCTTTCTCTAAACAATAAAGTAAAGAAAGACTTGCACACAGCCTTTCCTAAACAATTGGTGCCTCAAAACAATTTACAAGCAACAGAGCAATAGGGTAGCACTGTGGCTCAGTGGTTACCACTGCTGCCTCACAGTTCTAGATACCCAGGTTTGATTCCACCCTTGGGCCACTGCCTGTGTGGAGTTTGCACTTTCTCCCCGTGTCTGTGTGGGTTTCCTTTGGGTGCTCCAGTTTCCTCCCACAGTCCACTCAGCGAGTCGTTAGTTCATGGAATGCCCTGCCAGTAACAGTGGTGGACTCTCCCTCTTTATGGGCATTTAAGAGGGCATTGGATAGGTATATGGAGGATAGTGGGTTAGTGTAGTTTAGGTGGTCTTGGATCGGCGCAACATCGAGGGCCCAAGGGCCTGTACTGCGCTGTATTCTTCTATGTTCTATGTTCTATGTTCTATGCACAGTGGATTGGCCATGAGAAATACAGGGCTTGTGGTAAGGGGTGGGGTGCTCTGTGGAGTGTCAGTGTGGACTCATTGAGTTTATGTGATGTGCTGAATAGCCTGTTTCCATACTGTAGTGACTCTGTGAAGTATGGTTTCTTTAAAGTATATTTGCTATTTGACTGGAGGCAATGCTCCCACAAGCAGTAATAAAATAATGACTGCTTTGTAACGTTACTTCAGGAACCAATATTACAGCAGACATTGTTTGAACTGGCAACTTTTCAACTGGCATGCTTAACAAACCAGCAAAACGTCTATACCTCAAATACCACAACGTCTGATTATTTATGCCATAAATAAAGTATAACAGTGATGTGTTGACCTCCTATGTTATGCTTCTGTTACTTACTGTGTGTTTTAGCATTGACTTTGGGAGGTTTGTTGATTTTTTTGAGGGATATTGATGCCTTGAAGCTTCACTTGTCAGCATTTTCTGCAGTTTTGCATACATCTTGATTATCTGAAATTTTTGATCAACCAGCACCCTCCTGGTCCCATAAGTGCTGGTGGATAAAAGGTTTGCTGTACTCGGATAAACCAAACTCTTACCTGCTCACTGAATTGGGCAGGAATGATTCCATGGCATAATTATGACGAAGATCAGGGGTGTTGCCCCCAAAGCACTAACTAATATTAATCTCTCCACCAACATCACAAAATGGTAAAGATTATCTGGCCATTAGCACATTAGTTTTTGACATTAGGAGCTCTTTGGGACCATGCTGTATGTAAATTGGCAAACATTTCTCTATTTTATAAGCTACTCTTCAAAATGTAATTGAATATAAACTATTGTTACCTGCAGTGGATCACGAAATCCAAATTAATGAACAGCCTTCCTCTTTTTCTCTTACCCTCTCTCTCTCTTGATTATTTTTGCTTCTCTTTTTCTAGTTACACACCTACATATCATCACAGGTTGTTATGCGAAGTGTAGCATTCTGGTTTAGCTGTAACCCCCTCACTTTTTGTCCCCAGATTCAGCACAAGCCTTTAGTTTATAAGTGTCTGATCCAACGGTAGACTGTTGCTTTATTAACACTCTGCTGTCATTAGCACTGCTGTCAGTGAATATCAGTTACCATAATTCTTGTTCATTTATTTTGTATTTCTGGACTGCTTCATCTCACAACACTCTAGTATAGCTACCTGACTCCTAAGCTCTGCAGTTGCCTCCTTAAACCTCTCTGCCTTTCTCTCTACTACTTTTGAGATGTTACTTAAAACCTGTCTCTTTGACTCAGCATTTAGTCACCTGCCATGACATCTCTTTACGTGATTTAGTGTAAATTTCTTGTGACGGTTTCTTGGTGAAATGCCTTTGACAATGTTATTGCTATAATGTTCCAAATATTTAAAATGAGGTTTTTAATTGTTGCAATCAGAGTAAAATGCATCCGTTAATCACCTTAATTATTATATTCTGTAAGTTTGTTAGCTTAACAATCATTTTGTATATATACATATATATTCGCGCCCCATTTGTGAAGCTTAAATTATGTTTAAAGAAAAGACAAGAGACTGAATTATCCCATTGTCAGCATAGAATACATCTTCATAATTATATTGAAATTGTTTAGAATAGAATCAACTAATGAGAAATCAAGTTGGCTGCAATTGCATCTCTTGAATTTGGTAGGATTGTGTTCCTATTTGCCGTCAAATTGCATTCACAACCACTTTGGGTTAGAAAAATTTAGTTTCCATTATTTATAACACGCACAACCCTGGAATATGCTGCATCATTGAACCTGTCCTGGAATAATTGGGCTGTTACCACAGAGACACATTGCCAGAAATTACATAGGCTGGATCAAGACTTGACACAAACCAACCCATCACAATTAGTGCTCAGCAATGAGTTTGAACTCCACTTTAATGAAGCAATGTTGCACTTTTTTTTATTTTCTTGACACAACCTCACACATTTGGAGAATGTTCAGGAGGAACTGCATGTCTATATGATGTAGTCATATTATTTAAGACAGTAAGAATGGATGAAAAGAAATTTTTAAAATTTCTTCTGCATGGTTGCAAACAGAAAAATGGACAGTAAAAGGACAGTCAACCTGCTAAGGTTACCCACAGCGAGCTGTGATACCTATCATCTTATAATTAGAAACTTCCCAGTCCATTCTTAGCTTCTTCCCCATTCATTCCACTCCCTTCCTGTTTCTTCCCACAATCCACAATGTGCTGCCAGGTAATCAGAGGAACATCCAGAGACAATCACAGGGAAACAAAAAAAAGACTCTGGAGAATTCCTTTCCAACCTTCTCTGGTGACAGAACCCAATCGAGGAGATCACACTGACTCCGAGCCATCAATAAAATCACTTTGATTCAGTGAAATGTGGATCTCTGCCACAATAGGAATTCATAAAATCCCTACAGTATGGGGCAGGCTGTTCAGCCCACCAAGTCTATGCCTATCTGACCCAGACCAAGTCCCCCAACTTTCCCATGGCTTACCCACCCAACCTACACATCTGGAACACTATGGGCAATTTGGCACGACCAACTTACTTTACCTGCACACCCTTGGAGGAGGAACCCAGAGGAAACCCACCCAAGCATAGGGAGAACATGCAAACTCTACACAGACAGTCACCTGACAGGGAATCGAACTCAGGTCCTTCATACTGTGAGGCTGCAATGCTATCCACTGAGCCACTGCTGCCCTTATTGGCCCAACTCTCTTAAAGGCAGAGAATTAGTCCCCACAAACACTAGTCATTCAACAAAATCACTGCTGTTTTGGTATTGATAAAAAAAAATTCCTTCTATTCCCCCTTCTTTCACATTATAAACTCTTCAATCCTGGTTGTTTTATAAGTCTACAGGAAGAAATAAGAGCAGGAAAAGTCTATCCATCTCCTCAAGTTTGCCCTGCCATTCAACAAGATCTCATTTGCCCCAGACTTGAGATCTTCTTTCATGAGAAGGTAATAATTCTGGAAGGCTTAGAGACTGTATTAGATTCCACATAATTTAATGATGGCATTCAGAAGAGCTTTGAGGAGTCCAGGTCAAGAGCTCAATGGGATCAGAAGTATCATCCCTTGCTCCTGATAGTTTGAATAATTATATTTAATTAGCCAGTGTAATCCGCTGCAATCAAGCAATAAACTTGTTATTATGACAGGTGCCTCTTCCTGTTAAGACTCAGAAATATTTCACCCTTTGCCGCTATTAACCAAACTGGTCCTCAGGCCTAGCAGAGAAAAATCTAACCCTAACCCTATCACATTTTACCCTTATCATTAGCTGGTAATTGTTGGTTCTGAAGTGATTGCTGCCAATCTGTTAAAAGAATTAAATTAACTCCTGAAGTCCCCATTCTTTTTGAATCATCTCCATTGACGATATTCATCACAGAGTAAAGATGTGACTTGCTTCCCTGACACAGCATCGCTCAGAGTGGAAACTGAGCCAAACAGGGGAGGGGCACCAAGTGACTAACTTCCTCAGAGACCTAGTATAGGAGCAAAGGGCTGAATGGCCTTGAATGGAAATTCTACAATTCTTTCATGTGGAGACATCACAACAGAAAATATTCCAGCTAAATTGTTTTAAAAAGTATTGCAAATATGCAAATCTATGCCTCTATTAGATTTGGTTTACTCAGCATTAATTAATTATCAGGAAATCCAAATCTTGATGTCAGATGGGCAATTCAAGAAGGAGCGAACTAATTTGATATTAACAGAGGAGGTGGAAAGGACTTCCTGAGTGCCATTGATATATTAACTATTCCTGGCTGATATCTCTGATGAACAACAAATTGGTCCCCTCAGTAAACTGGTGTTGTCCATCAAAATGTAACTGCAGCAAATGACAGGCAAGAAGGAGATAATCAAACCAGGGCCTGCACCAGTTTGGCAAACATATCGATATAAAAGTCTTAATCTCAGATGAAGGAGGATGGCAAAGAATTGATATCCTTAGATATTCTCCTTGGGGTATACCTGCCATTGTTTTTATAACAAACAGGAGTCAGCATTCAAACATTGTCAAACACGATGAAACCTTGCAAAAATGAAACTGTTGTGATTCAACTTGACAAGCCAACAGGAACTCAGTTACAGATTATAATCATTTATTTAGATGCACACAAGGCTAGTCAGTCTTAAATATTTTAAAATTGAACACAGGCAAAAGCCCACATGTCCTCATCTCTTATACACTTTAAGTCACAGAATTAATTTCTAATTTGATCAATTTACAACTGAATTCCATCCAGTTGTCACTTATTCTTCATAGTGCATAAATGAGGCATTCCATCCTACGGACGAAATGGTTGTGGATTGGGGCAGGGGCATGAGTTGGTATTAAATTGGAAGGAAATTGATAGGGATAGGAGGTGAAGGAATATTTTGTTTTAGAACAAATATCAGAAAACAATACAGCACAATATAGGCCCCTCAGCTCTCGATGTTGTGCTGGCCTTTTATCCTACTCTCAGTTCAGACTAACTTACATGCCCTTCAATTTACTGTCTTCCAGGTGCCTATCCAAGAGTTGCTTAAATGTCCCTAATGTATCTGATTCTACTACCACTGCTGGCAGTGCATTCCACACACCCACCACTCTCTGTGTACCACTTCTGACATCTCCCCTAAACCTTCCACTAATCACCTTAAAATGTTGTTATATTGTTATCATTCTGACTATGGAAAAGTTCCAGATCATTGAGATAGGCCTTTTAACCAGCTCAGCTTAACACCCAGAAGCACTTGTGACTACTCAGCATTAACTGTCCTGACTCCTCTGATGTCGCTCCCTTCCCCTCTCCATGACCCACCCACAAATGTACATATCACCATGGGGAACAATCTTTATTGAGTCGGGAAACTTTCGTTACTTTGTGTTCCCAACTCAGGAGCTAAAAGT
The DNA here is from genome assembly GCF_004010195.1 of Chiloscyllium plagiosum. NCBI lineage: Eukaryota > Metazoa > Chordata > Chondrichthyes > Orectolobiformes > Hemiscylliidae > Chiloscyllium > Chiloscyllium plagiosum. The sequence goes on along the minus strand of NC_057724.1, from coordinate 74,608,629 downwards.
TCAGTCTTAATTTTGTAATCTTCCATGCCACTATCTATAAAATCTGTGTCTTATGGTCTTATTCTCTACAACCACCTGATGAAGGAGCAGCACTCCGAAATCTAGTGCTTCCAATTTAACCTGTTGGACTATAACCTGGTGTTGTGTGATCTTTAACTTTGTCCACCCCAGTCCAACACCAGCTCCTCCATATCGTAATATCAAGGCTGTATTCGACTGAGTGTGCACCAAGGAGCCCTGACAAACTGTAATCAGTGATTATCACTGGGTAAACTTTCTGCTGGCTAGAGTCATACTTGACACATAAGAAGATGATTGTGGTCGTTGGAGGTCAGTTATCTCAGCTCCAGGACATCTCTGCAGGAGTCCCTCAGGGTAATGTCCTAGGCCTAACCATCTTCATCTCCTTCATCAATGACCTTCCCTCCATCATAAGGTCAGAAGTGGAGATGTTCATCGATGATTGCACAATGTTCAGCACCATTTGTGACTCCTCAGACATGGAAGAAGCCGATGTTTAAATCTGGAGAATATCTGGGCTTGGATTGGCAAGTGGCAGTAACATTTGAGAAGATTAGATTAGATTACTTAAAGTGTGGAAACAGACCCTTCGACCCAACAAGTCCACACTGACCCTCCAAAGAGCAACCCACCCAGGCCCATTGCCCTACATTTACCCCTTCACCTAACACTACGGGCAATTTAGCGTGGCCAATTCACCTAACCTGCATATCTTTGAATGGTGGGAGGAAACCGGAGCACCCGGAGGAAACCCACACAGACATGGTGGGAATGTGCAAACTCCACACAGACAGTTGCCCGAGACAGGAATTGAACCCAGGTCTCTGGTGCTGTGAGGCAGCAGTGCTAACTACTGTGCCACCGTACCACCCATCCATTTGCTCCCCAAAAATGCGAGTCAGTAACCATCTCCAGTAAGTGACAATCTAACCGCCGTCCCTTGACATTCAATGGTGTTACAATGACTGTGTGCCCTACTATGAACATCCTGGGGGTGATCATTGACGAGAAACTCAACTGTACTCACCACATAAATGTGACAATTATAAGAGCAGGTCAGAGGTTTGGAATGCTGTGCCAAGTAATTCAACTCCCGACTCCCCAAAGCCTCTCCACCATCCACAAGGCATGAGTCAGGAGTGTGATGGAATACTTCTCACTTGCCTGGATGGGTGTAGCTCAAACAACACTCAAGAAGTTGACGCCATCCAGGACAAAGTAGTCTGCTTGACTGGCACCACATCCATGAGCATCCACTCCTTCTATGCTCAGTAGCAGCAGTGTATAGCGAGGTGCATTGCAAAGATTCACCAAAGATCCTCAGACAGCACCATCCAAACCCATGACTACTTTCATCTGGAAAGATGACAGCAGCAGATACATGCCAATACCAGCACTTGTAAGTTCTTCTCCAAACCACTATCATCCTGACTTCAAAACATATCGCAGTTCCTTCGGTGTCACTGGTTCAAAGACCTCGAATCCTCCTCTCAAGTTGTACGCATGGAAGTTCAAGGTTGCAGCTCACCACCACCTTCTCAAGAGCAACTAGGGATAGGACAATAAATGCTGGCCAGCCAGAGATATCCGTGTCTCATGCGTGAATAAAAAAAAGCTTCAAAATGCTGGCACTTCATTAAGTGTATTCCTTTACTGTTCTCCCTGTGGATGGAGGACCGATACATTGCTACACAGCACATATCGGTAGAATGGCAGTAATTGTGGAACTCACGATTCCAGGATATGTATATATTCTAATAGGAGCCATGGATGACCAGTGGGTTAGTGGTAATATCTCTACATCAGTGATCCAAAATCAACAGGTTAACATCCTGTGGCCATGGGATCAAGTTCCACCTGGATAGATGGTGATATTGAAAGTCAATAAAACTTGATAGTGAAAAACAAGTTGAATGGAGACAAGGTAACCATTCAAAGAAAAAGAGGACTGCAGATGCCGGAGATGACAGTTGAGAGTATGGTGCTGGAAAAGCACAGTAGGTCAGGCAGCATCCGAGGCACAGGAGAATCGATGTTTCGGGCAAAAGCCCTTCATCAGGAATCATTGTTGATGAAGGTAACCATTGTTGATCGTCAGTAAAGTCTATTGATTCATTCATTTCCTCTACAGAAGGAAACCTACCATTTGTACCTGATCTGGCTGACTACAGAATGTGGTAACTCTTAACTGCCCTCTCGGTAATTCGAGAGGAGTAATAAATGCTGGTCTCACCAAAGGTGACCACATCCTATGAATAAAACAAACTAAAATCCAGGCCCTGTTTCCTTGCAAGTTATATAACAGCTACTGTGTTGCCACTCTGTGGTTGAAGGAACAAGAGTCCTGAGAAAAATGAATGGTTTTCATACCTTCATCTCCAATGACAGGAAAGGGTTTAAGAGATGCCTGACAACTGTGGATGGAAGAAAGTGGTTAAAGTTTAGTCTGATTTCTATTTGAAAGCCTTGTCACTGTCAAGTTATAGAGCTCTATCAGAGTTATGAAATACTGCTGCAAGGTTCATTCATAGACTCAAAATAACACAGAAAGTCATTCAGCTCAGTGAGCCCATGCCATGGTCACTGCAGGGCTTGTGTTGCATGTTCCCATTTCTCTTTGACCCACCTTCTCCAAGGCAATTGCTCAAAACCTTTGAGGCAGTAGTGCCTTAGCTGCAATGTCACTGAACGAGAAATCAGATGCCCCCAGGCAAATGTTCTTGAAAGGTGAGATCTGAATTCAATCAAAAAATCTGGGGTAAACATTAACCCAGTTGCCAGTTGTGATAAAAATCCTTCAAATTCACAAATATCCTTAAGGGACAGAAATCTGTCATGGTCACCTAGTCTGACCCACATGATCCATTGTAATGTGGTTGACTCTGAACTGCTTTCTGGGTAATAAATGCTGGCCTAGTCTGCAAAGCTCATGAAGGGCTTTTGCCCGAAACGTCGATTTTGCCTGTCTTCGGATGCTGCCTGAATTGCTATGCTCTTCCAGCACCACTGATCCAGAATCTGGTTTCCAGCATCTGCAGTCATCGTTTTTACCTTGCAAAGCTCATCAATTGAGGCAAAACATACATTCTTATTCAAAGATGTCCTCAGAAGCTATCAAACGTGCATTGGAAAAAGTATGTAAAATAAATGGTTGGGGCTGGATTGATTTAATTCCCTACAGTGTGGAAACAGGTCCTTCAGCCCAACCAGTCCACACCAACCCTCTGAAGAATAACCCACCCAGACCCATTTCCCTCTGAATGATGCACCTAACACTATGAAAAATTGAGCATGGCTTATTCACCTGATCTGCACATCCTTGGACTGAGAGGAAACCGACACAAACAGGGGGAGAATGTGCAAACTCCATACAGACAGTCACTCTGGGCTGGAATTGAACATGGCATTCCGGCGCTGTGAGGCAGCAGTGCTAACCACTGAGCCACCATGGATCAGGGTGTTAACGACTAGAATGTTGGAAGGCATCCTCTGGCATTAGGCTTGGAGGTCATGGCAAGAGATTGTGCTGAATTCCTCAAATGGCCTTTACACGTGCTACAAATGCGTCATTATCTCAATGCATGTCACACGAGGCTCCAGGTGAACTATCCACCCATCTTGCCATTTGCTATTCAAATTCAGACGTAGTTATTTAAAGAGCACTTCACACTCTGCAGTAATTTTCAGGCTGGGATGACAGCAGGTACCTCACAAAAGATTAAATCCGAAGGGATAAGTGGGATAAGTGCCCACATTGTGGGGATAGTATGTTGACAAGGATAAAGAATTGGTTAATGAGCAGGAAGCAGTGAGTGGGGAAAGGAGTTATTTTCTAGTTTTGGTAAATGATGATCAGCTAAGGCTCCATAGGAATCAGTGCTGGGACCGGAACTGTTTACAATATATGTCAGTAACTTGGAGGAAGAAAGTGATTATACTGTAGACTGCAGTGATTGTAATGAGTTCAGCCAGGTAGACCTCATAGAATATGAGTTCCCTGATTGGGGCAGTTAATCTGGTCTGATCAGGAGGTCCTGACTGACAGATAAGAACAGGAGTGACAGGTGTTCTGTTCACTGTGAAAGCTGCCTCTGAGGGAGCTGGATCAGTGTCAAAGACTCTCCAAATGTTAACAAAGGGTGATTTGGTGAAAAGGGGGGAGTCTAGGACCAGAGGCATATTCTCAGAATACAAGAGCACCAATTTAAGGAGGAATTCCTTCTCTCAGAGGGTTGTGAATCTTTGGATCTCCTTGCCACAGACAGCTGTGGGGGCAGAGTCCTTGTGTATATTTAAGGCTACGATAGATAGGTTATTGATCAGTCAGGGAATCAAGGATTATGGGGAAAAGGACAGGAAAGTTGATGTGTGGAATATTAGATCAGCTATGATCCTATTGGTTTGTGGAGCAACTCGAGGGGCCAAATAGCCGACACTTGTTCCTGTTTCTTATGATGGTATAGGTTATTGCTCACTCAGTATTTTTTCTGTCACTGCTGTTGACTGGTCTGTTTCCTGATGTTGATCGGTGAACGCTTCCTGAAGGAGTGTCAGATAGGTTGTATGGACCCTTTATCCCTGTTCTCAGTATTTGCTTCTTCGCAAAATCTCTGCTGAGCTTTAGTTTCTGTTTTGTGATGACAGGAGTTCTTTCCAGTTCCGATAGCCCTGCATAATTGCAGATTTTACAATGATTCATGAGATCTTCAATCTCTTTTGAGATCTCTGGGCACCAAAACAATGATGGAGCTTTGATGTACACTTGGAATTTTCAGCTTCCTTTGAGGAAGAATCATTGGAAAGAATACAACAGAGACACTCGGAATTTAGCGATACTATTAATCTTTAACTCAATTGGATTGTTCTTGCAATTTCTCTGCATCCCATCTTATTGGGATCACTTATTTTTCCTACAAATATAATGCCCCCATTGCATCCTTTCTAATACAACTTCCCAAAGTGAAGCTGGAATAACTATATGGTTTTATCATAGAACAGTATATTGTCTACTATTGTTTGCTTTTACATTAAGTCCACTCAGGGACACATTGGACATTTGCTATGGCTGCAATTCAACACAATGCTGGTGGATTGTAGCATAGTTTTGCCTACTTTTTTGTTCTTGACCTTTTACACTTGTTTGAAGGCATCCCAGGTTGTTGCGGAGAAAGCAGGAAAATAGCATTATTATTGAGAATCAGACATAATCATATTGAATGGTGGAGCAAACTCAAAGGGCTGAATGATTTACTCCTTCTCCTAGATGTGATGCTTCTATGCTTATCAGGTTTGGTCTGGCCTCCACGATGTGTTGCCCATTGTTTCTGCTCGGCCATACGAGACATTTATTTTGTGCCATCGTGGGAAATCTCAATAGATTCTTTCCTTCTTGTTTTTGGATTCTCAACTAGTTGTTCTCTGGAGGTAGTTGATGCCCTTTTACTTCTCTGAGGGAGTTGAAGTCATGACATGGAAACATGCTCAAAGGTGAAGCTGGTTGATTGTAAACAATAATCCACATTTTCAATTCTCTTACATGTGTTTCCTTGAGCTGCAATCTGTAGCTTCCCAATGTTCTTGGCAGATATTCCACTGAGTCCCTCCTTTGCAGCCTATATCTTCTGCTGTTTCAGCCACAGCAGTTGTTCCGATAGGATTATGACCTCAGCAATAGTGTCACTCTTTATTTCAGTAGAATTTCCATTGATATGGCAATTCCTGCAAATCCCAGATGATTGGGATCACTAATTTCTCCTACAACTGACTCAATTATCCTTTCTAAAGTAGATTACTGCACCATATTAAGTTATTTTCTTTGTGTAACCTTTTCTGCAGCTCGGTAACTTTGATTAATCTCTGCAAATTAAGAGTTTGGTTTTGAGGCAATCTTAAGAGCTGCCACCTCAATGAAGTCCAACCTTGTGTTCTGTATAACCATCTCTGACTTTTAATATGCTAAGAAATATTGTATCTTTGACCATTTCTTTTCAATGCGCTGGTTAATCTTATTACTGTAAAGCTGTTATAAAGTTGTACTGTTGGAGTGTTCTTTTAAATCTCCTGTTCTTTAAACTTGTATTCTGTTTTGCACAAAGATAGCTTCAAATTGAATCACTGTAGAGTTCCTAAGACTCTGTGCAGTGTTTTATTTATTTACTGTCTGTTTAACTATGTAGTACTACATGACCGTATCGAATTACGTGATTCTGTCTTATGTGACTGCTTTTAAGATTTTGGGAAATTTTTTTCTCTAATACTTTGTAATCTCTTTTTTTCTAATCTCTGTTCTCCTTACTATCTTTACCCACCTTTTAATGATCAAAATAGTGGTTATCTGTTACATTTAGTGTTTCCCACCTTCTGTTCAGTTACAGTTAATCTTTTTACACCTTTCATGGTTTCTGTCTCTGCATCTTTTGTAATGATCAGAATTATGGGTATTCATTTCTACTCTGGTTTTCTTGCTTTCTGTAGCCAAGCTGGGGTTTTCAAATATTTTCCCAGGCAGAATGGGCATTTTCCCACCTTTCACTGTCTAATGCATCAAACACTGTATTTTATACAATTTCTAAAAGTAAAGTACTCTGACTGCACCTTTTATAAAACTTTTTTCACCCCATTTCATTGTAGCTTACTTCCTGAGACCAAGTCCTATTTAATTATTTGAAATGTTTCCTCCCAACTTTCCTCCTTCTACAAGACATTTTCAAGAGATTCCTTTAAATTTATTCCAGTTTATGACTTAAATAAATTCCGAGTCATTCCCAATTCTATAATATTGGTTTAAATTTATTTTCTGTTCCTTACAACTGTGTCTCATGAAGTCTAACCTCAATGATACATGATACTTACTGGAAGAGATGAAAACTCTCTTCACCGCTCCCTTGCATTCCCTTGCTTCTTTCTTTTGCATGTTTCTTCATGGTATAGTCTTTTCTTCTAAGGTACAAGAGTTGCGTTCCTTGCGACCCCACGCTATACAAGAATTATGCAATACAAATAACTTTTAAAGTGTTAATGATGAAATCATGCTATAGCCAACACACATTTTAAAAGTTTGTGCTTTAGATTAGGTTACATTACATTACAGTGTGGAAACAGGCCCTTCGGCCAAACAAGTCCACACCGACCCGCCAAAGCGCAACCCACCCATACCCCTACATTTACCTCTTCCTAACACTATGGGCAATTTAGCATGGCTAATTCACCTGACCTGCACATCTTTGGACTGTGGGAGGAAACCGGAGCACCCGGACACGGGGAGAACGTGCAAACTCCACGCAGTCAGTCGCCTGAGGCAGGAATTGAACCCGGGTCTCTGGCGCTGTGAGGCAGCAGTGCTAACCACTGAGCCACCGTGCCACCCACTACAGCATTCCCTATTTGTCGTTTGCATTACAGCAAATTCACATTGATGAACCATGCATTATAACAGAATGACCTATATTTAATTTGTTTTCTGAAGGATCTCTTCTTTTATCTCCTAGAGCTTTCAATTGCTCTTCATAGAAGCTCTCTGATTAAAAGCTCTCTATTTTCTAAATACTGCTGGATTTTCTCTTTTTTTGCCAGCTACACTCCTGCCTTAGGACTTCTTACCAGCTTCTGAGTAAAGTTTTGCCTTTTTTTTTTCTGTTTCCATAGCTACTACTGTCTGTCTCTTTCTCTCTTTCTCTCTCTCATGTTTCTGAAGAAGGATCATTGGACTCAAAATATTAACTTCTTTTTTTCTCCCTATAGAGCAGCACGGTTGCTCAGCAGGTAACACCGCTCCCTCACAGCACCAGGGACCTGGGTTTGATTCCAGCCTCAGGTCCTGTGGGTGGAGTTTGGACATTCTCCCAGTGTCTGCGTGGATTTTCTGCGCGTGCCCCAATTTTCTCCCTTAGTCCAAAGATGTGCAGCTTAGGTGGATTGGCTGTGCCAAATTGTCCAGGGACATGCAGGCTAAGTGGATTAGTCATGGGAAACACAGAGGTGCAGTTTCTGTTTTTGTTTCAGATCTTCAGCATCCACAGCTCTTTCCTTCATTTTAATGTTTCAGCTGCTGACTGGTTGATTGTGATTCCTGAAAGGAAAAGTGGTCTTCAAGGTATTAATCAGATTTCTTCAACTTTTAAAAATTTTCTTCTAGGTCTTCTAGATTAATTGTCCTCTTGCTAGGTCATTGACAACTGCTCTGTCCAGGACCGTAAGAATCTACAGAAAGTAACGAACACAGCCCAGTCCATCACACAAGCCAACCTTCCATCCATTGACTCCATCTATACTTCTTGTTGCCTTGGGCTGGAAGCCAACATCATCAAAGACCCCTCCCACCCGGGTTATAATCTCTTTCAACCACTTCTGTCAGACAGAAGATACAAAAGCTTCAGCACACAGACCAACAGATTCAAGAACAGCATTTTCCCCACTGTTATTAGACTTCTGAATGGATTTTTCAAATTTAAAATTTAACGTTGATGTCGCTCTTTGTGCACCTTCTCTGCAGCTATAACATTGTATTCCTTGCTCTGTTCTATTACCATAATGCACTTTGCATGATATGATTTGCCTGTACTGCACACAAAACAAAATTCTTCACTGTGCCCCGGAAAATGTGATAATACTAAATCAAATCAAAGATGACCACTCCTCATAGCTTGCTGCATTTGATACCTCAGACAGTGTGTGCTGCTGACTGGGGGTTGTTTGACGTAGTTCACTGCCTCCAATCCTCATTTCCTTTGACTTGGGCCTACTTAATGATCAGTGGTACAGGATACACCACTGTAGAGAATCTACAGAAATGGTAAAGTCCTCAGATAACAAGGTTTGTTACATGACAGCAAAAAATGCAACTACATTGCTCAGGTGCAATTACAAGGGCCTTCTGAAAGCTAGAATAGAGCTGACTGGTTACATGTTTACATCAATTCCAAAGACTGTGTAACACTGGTGGAATGAGTGGATCCAATTTAACATAAACCCATCCGTTTCAGAATCATTAACTTATGCATCAAAAAATACATCTCTCATATAGTATAGAGGGCTACTGCAGGCTGCAGCGTGACATAGACAGGATGCAGAGTTGGGCTGAGAAATGGCAGATGGAGTTCAACCTGGATAAATGCGAAGTGATGCATTTTGGAAGGTCGAACTTGAATGCTGAATATAGGATTAAAGACAGATTTTTGGCAGTGTGGAGGAACAGAGGGATCTGGGTGTGCAAGTACATAGATCCCTCAAAGTTGCCACCCAAATGGATAGGGTTGTTAAGAAAGCATATGGTGTTTTGGCTTCCATTAACAGGGGGATCAAGTTTAAGAGCCGCGAGGTTTTGCTGCAGCTCTACAAGTCCCTGGTGAGACCACACTTGGAATATTGTGTCCAGTTCTGGTCTCCCTACTATAGGAAAGATACAGAGGCTTTGGAGAGGGTGGAAAGAAGGTTTACCAGGATGCTGCCTGGACTGGAGGGCATGCCTTATGAAAAAAGGTTAAATAAGCTCGGACTTTTCTCTCTGGAGAGAAGTAGGAAGAGAGGAGACCTGATCGAGGTGTGCAAAATAATGAGAGGAACAGATAGAGTCAATAGCCAGAGACTTTTCCCCAGGGCAGGATTAACTAGTATGAGAAGTCATAGTTTGAAGATATTATGAGGAAGGTATAAAGGAGATAGCCAAGGTAAGTTCTTTACACAGAGAGTTGTGAATGCATGGAATGCGTTGCCAGCGGTGGTGGTGGAAGCGAAGTCATTCGGGACATTTAAGCGACTGCTGGACATGCACATGGATAGCAGTGAGCTGAGGGGTGTGTAGGTTAAGTTACTATATTTTACATTAGGATTAAATCTCAGCACAACATTGTGAGCCAAAGCGCCTGTTCTGTGCTGTACTTTTCTATGTTCTATGTTCTATATCCAATAACATTCTTGTAAATTGTTTTTTTCCTCCTTCTCTAGTGTCTGTACACATCTTTTGATGATATGTGCATCAGATAGGCCTGTGTGAGTTCTGGTTCACTTACCCAGTGATGTTTTCAAGCTTGAATATTAATAATCAACAAAAAAAATGAGGATGCTAACATTCCTTCTTTCCGTGAGGTTGGATTGCCTATGCATATGTTGTGAAGTATGTTCATGAGTTTTTTTTTCAAAATTTACTGGAACTGTCTTCTTCGCTTATAACTCACTCTTTGACAATGAGATGGTTATTTAAATTGCTCATTTTTAAAATGGTAATTAGATTTTAGAAATCAGATGTACTTATTGATCCCAGCTATCAAAAAGTGTCAGCCTTATTAAAATTAACTGCGCTTCAGACTGTATCTTAAAGTTAAACTGGAGGGAAAAAAGATCAATGGTCTAAGATTTAGAGCACAAGACTCATTTCTTGAGCAAAACATAATTGTTAAATCATCTCAGCTTCAAGTTAAAGATTAAATTAGTAAGTCAATAGAAAAGTTAGCCTTTTCACATATAATTCAATAAAATCCGCATAATTTAAAGCCAGCACTTCATGACATTTAATCAAAAGAGCATTAGATGGCTAAAATAATGGAACATATGCACTGTCAAATTTCATTTTGCAGTTGATTTTGCATTTGGTTGTCTAAAAGCTGAAATATGTCTGAACAATGATGCTTATCTCAAAAAGGTCTTATCTAACTCACGCAATTAACCAAAAAACTAAAGATCTGCGGATGCTGGGAATCAGAAACAAAAACAGAAATTGCTGGAGAAACTCAGCAGGTCTGGCAGCATCTCTGGAGAGAAAACAGTTAACATTTTGTGTCAATTGATGCTTCTTCAGATCAATAACACTTTGTTTACTGGAATTCCATGTAAAATATGTCTAGTTACAAGAAACAAGCTGGTGCCTGGTTTAGGAATAAAAAACTGATCCGTTTTTCATTTGGTACAGGCTTTTGGCTGATACTTGCAAAACAATGTTTATTGGTCATGCCTGATTGCCTTAAGAATACAAAGGTGCCCCATCTACTTCAGGTAGGAATTGTCTTCGCAGGTTCAGTGAAGATGAGAAGTCAAGCAACAAATTCCTCATCCTTGCTTTGAAACCTCTCCACATTCTCCTGCCTCAGATTCTTTGCAACCTCCTGCAGTCCTACAGTCGTCCAATTCTGACCTCTGTTTCCTCTGATGAAAGGTGAAGGAATGACCAAATGGAAGTCTTTAAAAATGATTTGCTTTTCAAGAAAAAGTGGACATGGAGACCATGTTTCCTGGGGAAGAGCAAAACGACAGGCTATAAGCCTTGAGAAGTCGAATGAAGATTTCAGAAGTATCTTCACCCTAAAACTGGAGAGAATGAGGAATTGATCATCTCAGGATCTCAGTAAAATGATTACAGCAGATGCATTAACAGGATACTAAACAAGTATATGGGGAGAAAATGTTTAGGGTTACAATGTTTGATCGAGACAATGAAAGATGGGAAGATACTTAATTGTATCAGAAACACCAGCATGGATGCATTGGGCTCCATGGCTGTTTCTATGCATCATTTCACATCTGACTTGTATGACCACAAGAAATAGGAACAGGTGTAGGCTGTTATGTCCCTGCTGTGCCATTAAATATGATCATGGCTGTCTGATACTCCTCATGACCACTTTCCTGCCCTTTCCCTGTAACCCTTGATTCCCTGACTAATCAAGGATCTCTCTGTCTCAGCCTTAAATATATGGAAGGACTCTAGCCCCACAGCTCTCCGTGGCAAGGAGTTCCAAAGACTTGCAACCCTCTGAGAGAAGAAATTCCTCCTTATCTCAATCTTAAATCAGTGGCCCTTTATTCTGAGACTATACTGTCTGATCTTAGACTCTCCCATGAGGGGAAACATCCTCTCAGTATTTATCAAATCCCTTCAGAATCATATGTTTAAATCAGGTCACCTCTTATTCTTCTAACTTTCAATGTTGTGGTTCTGTTCGCCGAGCTGGGAATTTGTCTTGCAAACATTTCGTCCCCTGTCTAGGTGACATCCTCAGTGCTTGGGAGCCTCCTGTGAAGCGCTTCTGTGATGTTTCCTCCGGCATTTATAGTGGCTTGT
>NC_057724.1:74578546-74596232 GCF_004010195.1 Chiloscyllium plagiosum | reverse complement strand
ACTGGGACAACACTACCATTATAGGGCAAGCCAAACAGAGAACAGCCAGGGAATTCCTAGAGGCATGGCACTCATCCACAGACTATCAACAAACACATCGACCTGGACCCAATATACCGGCCACTACAGCGGACAGCTGGAACTGACAACCGGAAGCGGCAGAGACAGGCCACTATAAATGCCAGAGGAAACACCACAGAAGCACTTCACAGGAGACTCCCAAGCACTGAAGATGTCACCTAGACAGGGGACAAAACATTTGCAAGACAAATTCCCAGCTCGGCGAACAGAACCACAACAACGAGCACCCGAGCTACAAATCTTCTCCCAAACTCTAATTTTCAATGAATAGAGTCCCAGCCTGTTCAGTATTTGTTCAGAAGACAATCCCTTCATACCAGGAATCACCTTAGTTTACTGTCTCCAATTAAATGATATTTTGTCTTATGAATGCATTGAGCATGTGATCCTATCTAATTCTGTGGTCTCCAATTTGAATTGCTTCATCTTTGGAGACCATGTTTTCAGGTGTTTGGGCTAAAAGCTTTAAAATTTCATTGCTAAGTTCTTCCATCTCTCCTTTTCTATCCTCCTTTAAAATGCCCCTCAAAACCTGCTCTTCTACAAAGGTCTCGGTTGCCTGTCTGAATATTTCCTTTTGTGAATTGTGTTAGAGTACAATTGATAAGCTCCAGCGAAAAACCTTGAAACACTTTTTAAAGTGAAGGCACTACATAAATGCGAGTTGTTATTGCAAGGTGAGACTGGAAACACATGTAGGCTACGGTAGGAAGGTATCGTTGGTCCTGCTTTCTGGAAGGCATTTGCAATCCATTGACTTTTTGCTAGAAATAGCTCTCATTGTCATTTCTGACAGACCACAAATGATCAGATTACTCAAATTCAATTTCACAATTTGGTATGGAGGGACTTCATCTCATTACCTATGCAGTATACTCTCTGAAATTTCGGAAAATGAGAGATGATCTCATTAAAAGATATAGAGTTGTCAGGGGATGAGATAGCGTAGGTGCAGAGAGAAAGTTTCTTCTGCTAAGTGTCTGTAAGGGGGAGGGATGGGAGAGTGAGTGATGCAGAGTAAGACTAGTTAGGACTGGGATAAGGACAAATGTCCATTCAACAGCTTCTGAATCATTCTGTAAATCAGAGAGCTCTGGTTGTGCTAGCAATGTTTGCATTCAATACTGCGATTGATCAATTTTGTAAATCCAAGTGAATTAAAGGGTATTGAAAGTATTTCAGACCTGCTCCACCATTCAATATGATCATAGCTGATCATCCAACTCGGAACCCTATTCCCACTATCTCACCAAACTCTTTGATTCCTTTAGTCCCCAAGAACTATATCTATCTCTTTCTTGAAAGCATTCAATGTTTCAGCTTCAACCACTTTCTGTGGCAGAGAACTCCACAGGCTCCCCACTGTCTGGGTGAAAAGATTTCACCTCAACTCAATCCAAAATGGCTAATGTAGCATTTGGGATAAAGTGAGTCAAGTTGAAATTGAGGAAAGATATTGAATGCCAGAGGAGGTTTAATGGGAAATATGTCCTATTAATGCTTCCTAAAGAAGCAGGTACACTGCAGAAGGACCTGGTCAGGCCAGGTAAGAAGAGTGGGCAAAGAAGTGACAGATGGAATACAATGCTGGAAAGTGTGAGGTTATGAACATCAGCAGGAAGAATAGAAGCGAAGATTATTTTCAAAATGGCAAAAGGCGTCTGGAATCTGAAGCACAAAGGGATTTGGGAGTCTTAGCTCAGAATTATCTCAAAGTTAACATGTAGGTTCAGTTGGCAGCTCTAAGACAAATGCAATGTTAGCCTTCAGTTCAAAAGGACCAGTGTAAAAGAGCAGGGATGTACTGCTGAGGCTGTATAAAGCTCTGGTCAGAGCGCATTTGGAATATTGTGAGCAGTTTTGGGCCCCATTTCAAAGGAAGGATGTGTTAGTGTTGGAGGGGGTCCAGAGGAGGTTTATAAGAATGATTCCGGGGGTAAAGGGCATGTCATTTGATGAACAATTCTGCACTCTGAGTCTGTAGTCAATGGAGTTTAACAGGATGAGGGGGATTTCAGTGAACCTTACAGAACACTGAGAGGCCTGGAATGAATGGACATGGAGAAGATGGTTCCACAAGTAGGAGAGACCCGGGCTGAAAAATGTGTTGCTGCAAAAGCGCAGCAGGTCAGGCAGCATCCAAGGAGCAGGAGAATCGACAGGCATAAGCCCTTCTTCAGGAATCATCCGGAGACCCGGACCAAAGGGCACAGCCTCAGAGTGAAGGAACGACCCTTTAGAACTGAGATGATGAGGAATTTCTTCAGCAGGGGAGGAGGTGGGGGGGAGAATCTGTGGAACTCATTGCTGCAGAGGGCTGTGACATCTACGTAATTAAATGTATTTCAGACAGATATAGATAGGTTCTTGATTAGTCAAGGGATCACGGGTTACAGGAAGAAAGTGGGTGATTGGAGTTGAGAAACATATCAGCAATGATTGAATGATAGAGCATACTCAATGGGCTGAATGGCTGAAGTCTGCTCCCATAACTTATGCTCTTGCAGTTTTATGAACTATTTCTTATAATCACCTAATTTCTGGTCCAATGCAACCTTCTCTGTTCTGATTCAGTGACTGACTTGGACCTTCTTCACTACAGCATTGTACGGAGGGGTGGGATCCACAGAAAGTTTACCTTACACAATTATCAGCCATCATTAAGTGATTTACTTTCATTGCTTGTGGATTATTATGGGATGTAAGGTGAATATCTCTGTGTGAACCTTGCTGCCTATTGTCAATCACCGGTTCGATCATAGAAAAGCTGTATTCTCATTGATACTATGCATAATTCAGCATTCCTGGGAAAAATGTTTGCATCATGATGATTAGATGAAATCAAATTGCAACTACCAAAGCTAAAAATGTGGTCATGCAATGAGTGAGTTGGTTTATAATATTGTTCATTAAGTGCAAGCTGTATGTTGGCAGGCCCATTTCAGGTTGCAGTTTTCATTAGACCACCCCCAGCCAGCTTGTAAAACTCATTCACTGTTTAAAGAAATATCGAGTGTGTGTTTTTCTCGATTCTCAACAGCTGATTTATTTACTTTCTTTTTTTTAATTGAATCATGTTCTTGAGAAGCATAGCTTTACAAAACTGAACACAATTAAAATACTGGGCAGAATGATGAAGAGAAGTTCTTTTTTATCATGCACAACCAATAAACATCAAATAATGGAATCAGGGTGAGAGAGTGAGGGGAATTACAGATATTGTATCATTGACAGGGTAATCACCCATGTACCTTTAGAGAAAATAACCATCTCTTGGATTGGTGTTGTCATCCCGTTAAGAACTTGTTTTCTCTGGAAGATGCACTTGTGTAGATTGATTGTGGAACAAGGTTTCTCGGGAAGTAAATAATTGAAATGGTCCAATGGGATATTAATGATAAAATGTGATGAACTGGCAGTCTGAAACTATGGAATATCTTGAGGAAAGGTCACTTGACTCAAAAATAAAAAAGAACCAAAGGGAAGTACTGCACAGGAACAGGCCCTTCGACCCTCCAAGTCTGTGCCAGTCATCATGTCCTAAATAAACTAAAAAGCAAACCTCTTACCCTGTATCCCTCTATTCCCTCCCTATTTATGTAGCCATCCAGATGCCTCTTAAATGTCACCAATGTGCCTGCTTCCACCGCCTCTTCTGGCAGTGCATTCCAGTGTCCTACCACCCTCTGTGTGAAAAAACTTCTCTCGCACATCTCCCTTAAACTTTCCCCCTCTCATCATGAACATACAGCCCCTTGAAATTGAAATTTCAACCCTGGGAAAAAGCCTCACACTATCCACCCTATCTATGCCTCTCATAATTGTGTCGGCCTCTACCAGGTCTCCTCTTAGGCACCATCTTTCCATTGAAAATAATCTTAGTCTTTTTTTTTAACCTTTCCTCATAGCTAATGCCCTTGAGACCATGAAACATCCTGGTGAACTTCTCTGTAGTCTCTCCAAAGCTTCCACGTCCTTCTGGTAGTATGGTGACCAAAACTGCACACAATACTACAAATGCGGCCTAACAAGGGATCTGAAATATTAACTCTGATTTCTCTTCACAGCTGCTGCCAGACCTTCTGAGTTTTCCCAGCTATTTCTGTTTTTGTTTCTGATTTATAGTATCTGAAGTTCTTTCAGTTTTTACTTAATATTTTGAGATTTTTGAAGGAATAACCTTACTGGAAGAACTTGGAAAATATAAGAAATCACAATACTCAATGAAATATCATTAATGGTTCTTAGACCAAGTGCTTAACTTTCTAATTTCTGGTAAGTATCTTGTTGCATTATCCGGACATGTATTCCAACTTCACATAGAAGGAAAGCTGATTTAAGGAGTTTGCTTCAGAGTTTGAGTAACTGTGCCCATCCTACATTCAATAAAATTTATTGATTTAAAATATAGTGTAGTTGGTAGCATTCATCTCTTTTGATCTTTGTACAGTAATGTATTTTTAATTTAAATTGTGAACTTTGTGGTTTTATTCCTGTAGTAAATGCTTGGGTTTTCAGATTTGAATACAAAACAGTTGTGTTCTCCACTGGCATCATAACAACCTCTTAATGAAGTATTGACATGTTGTATTCCTGGACAAATGCTGCAAGTCAATACTATTATATTGAAAACAATGTCATTGTACAAATTAGTCACTGAGGTGTATTTCTGAAATACCTCGTATTTCATTAAGTCATCAAGGAATAAAGTTTAGCAATCCATCCTTGTTGCTTTGGAAAGAAATGATCATTACTTTCTTTTTCTGTAATATCACATCAACAAAGTGTAGTTCTGACCGAGTATTAACTGATTGTGAAGAGGAAGTCTGTTGAGCCCAAGGATATCAAGGTTGGGTGAGTCATTGATTAAGTACTATAAGAGTTTAAATGACCAATAATACTTCAAAATCACAGAAATTTAGAATGTCAGGAATTTTATTTGCAACAGTGCATGGAAGGACAGATCAATTTTTCATAACACAAGTTGGTGGTGAGCACAGTGCAAATATCTTGTGTTTATGTTGTTCCCATTACATTGTCATGTTTCAAGCCTATAACCACAGTGCAATTGGATATCACCCAAATAGGAGAGAGCTCTGCTTGTTGGTTTATTGTCCGGGTGAGGCTACCAGTTATTGCCATTCCTGATTTTTAAGAGAAAGTGAGCATTGCAGATGCTGGAGATCAGAGTCAAAAGGTGTGGTGCTGGAAAAGCACAGCCGGCCAGGCAGCATCTGAAGAGCAGAAGAGTCAACGTTATGAGCTCTTCATCTTCGCAAGCTCTTCATCATTCCTGATGAAGAACTTATGCTCGAAACGTTGACTCTCCTGCTCCTCGGATGCTGCCTGAATGGCTGTGGTTTTCCAGCACCACACGTTTTGATTCCTGATTTCTAACCAAGTTAAGATACCCTGAGAAATTTAGTGATTAATGAATATGTCAGTAAACAAATAGGGCTTGCTCAGAATGGGAAGCAATATCACAGTGAGAAAAAGAAAACATGATTGAGGTGGATAAAAAAAACCTTGAAAACTGAGTATCCTTTATCTTCTTTCAGAATTTCATGATTTGGAGATGGCGATGTTGGACAGGGGTGTACAAAGTTAAAGATCACACAACACCAGGTTATAGTCCAACAGGTTTAATTTGGAAGCACTAGCTTTCAGAGTGCCCTCCTTCATTAGGTGGTTATGGAGTACACAATTGTAAAACATAGAATTTATGGCAAAAGTTTACAGTGTGATGTAACTGAAATTATACATTGAAAAATACCATGATTGTTTGTTAAATCTCTCATCTGTTAGAATGACCATGATGGTTTTACTTCTTTCATATGTAAATCACAAAACTTTTTTTTCATTCTCAGGTTAACTGTAATGATTGGTGAATTCCTGATGAACTTTTGGTTGAAATGTCGATTTTCCTGCTCCTCGGATGCTGCCTGACCTGCTGTGCTTTTCCAGCACCACTCTAATCTTTACTCTGTAACAATTGGTGTCAGTCCAGATAAGATGTTAAGATGTTGAAGGTGTTAGCCCCCTGTATTCTGTTGTCTGTGCCATAATATTTAGACTGATTCTAATCTAAAAAATGAGTTAACAGAGTCCAACATGGATTCATACAGTTTTTGAACAAAGTAAAATGTAAGTCTGCAAGTACAAATTCACAAATGTGTATGTGCATGTACGTTTTTGTATTTTGTGTGTGCGTGTGTGTGTGGTGTGTGTGTGTGTATGTTTGGGGCAGGGGGTTGTGTGTGTCTGTGAGAAAGTGTGTATATGTGTGTGAGCATAAAGGGATCTAAGTCTGAGAGGGTGCGTGTGTGTGTGTCTGGGGTGGGGGTTGTGAGTGTCTGTGAAAGAGAGTATATATGTGTATGTGTGAGTTTAAAGTGGTCTAAGTCTGTGTGAGGAGCTAGTGCTTCCAATTAAACCTGTTGGACCTCCTACATTATATCCAGAAATACCTGCCATTGTTGTTCCACTGCCATCCCTGCTAAGGTATTGAACCATTGAACTTTGGCCAGCTCCTCCCTCATAGCTCCATAGTTCCATTTGTTCAACTGCAATACTGACATTCCCGTTTCTCCCTTCTCCCTCTCAAATTGCAGATTAAAACTTATCATGGTCTCTACCTCCTAATGGCTCCTTTACTTCAAGGTCCCTGATCAAATCCGGTTTGTTGCACAATACCAGATCCAGAATTGCCTTCTCCCTGGTAGGCTCCAGCACCAGCTGTTCTAAGAATCCATCTCGGAGGCACTCCACAAACTCCCTTTCTTGGGGTCCAATACCATCCTGATTCTCCCAGTCTACCTGCATGTTGAAACCCCCCATAACAACTGTACTAATATCTTTGCGACAGGCCAATTTCAGCTCCTTATTCAACTTACATCCTACATCCAGAATACTGTTTGGGGGCTTGTAGGTAACTCCCATTAGGGTCTTTCTACCCTTAGAATTTCTCAGCCCTATCCATACTGACTCTACATCTCCTGATTCTATGTTCCCCCTCGCAAGGGACTGAATATCATTCCCCACCAGCAAGGCCACTCTATCCCCTCTGCCCGTCAGTCTGTCCTTTCGATAGCACATATAGCCTTAAATATTCATTTCCCAGGCCCTGTCCACTTGAAGCCATGTCTCAGTTATCCCACAACATGGTACGTGCCAATTTCCAACTAAGCCTCAAGCTCATCACCTTATTTCTTATGCTTTGTGCATTCATATATAATATTCTTAATTTGTTACTCCCCTCACCCTTCCTATCAATCCCTTCTTTACTTTTCTGCTCCATTGATTCTGTTGTCTTTCTTAACTTCTCTTATTCTCACTTTCCCTTTAACTTCCTTCTCAAATTTCCAGTTTGTCCCCTCCCCCCATTACTTGGTTTAAATGCACCTGTGTTGCAGTGGCAAACCTGCCTGCCAGAATGCTGGTCGCCCAACTTGCATTTACATAACATCTTCATAACTACAGAACTTGGTAACTTCATAACTTTCATTACATCACAGTTAATTCAATACTTTGGTATGTAGTGACGATAGTAACTGAGGGAGCAAAGCACAATTTGTTCCGACAAGCAGCAAATCTGTCAACAGATATTCTATTTTAGTGAAGTTGGTCAAACTATAAAGGAGTGAATGAATTCTGCCACTCAACTCTACCACCAAACAAAGCCATGGCATCTTTAATACACATCCAAGAAGGCCGATGGAGTCTGCATTTACGATTTCATCTGGAAAATAATCACCTCCAACAGCAGAGAAGCCATTCATTATTGTACCGAACTGCTAGCTAGACTTCGTCATGCAAGCATCTGAAATGGGACTGCTTGTTTCACAGGAGAAAGTGAGGTCTGCAGATGCTGGAGATCAGAGCTGAAAATGTGTTGCTGGAAAAGTGCAGCAGGTCAGGCAGCATCCAGGGAACAGGAGAATCGACGTTTCGGGCATAAGCCCTTCTTCAGGAATTCCTGAAGAAGGGCTTATGCCCGAAATGTCGATTCTCCTGTTCCCTGGATGCTGCCTGACCTGCTGCACTTTTCCAGCAACACATTTTCAGCTCTGCTTGTTTCACAGCCTTCTGATGTACAGTCAAGAGAGCGACATATTGAACTTGGACTGAGACAGCTGCATTACACCTTTTGATAGTAAAATGCCTTCAATTTTGGTGATGGAGATGGAGTAGAGGATGGAGGTGAGGTGGGGTGGGAGCTTGGAGATGGTGGTGGTGTGGGATAAGGTAGGTGTGCCACAAGTCATGTTATCGAATAATGTCACATCCTAAAGAAGCCCATTGGTCCATTATTCCCATGCCTCTTTCATACAGCTGTCCAGCCATCTCTTTATTGATGACTATGTAAATTGTCTTGCTTCAAGTGTCAAGTTATTTTCATTTGGAAGCTCATTATTGAACCAACTTCTACCAGGCCTTTCAAGCATTCACGATCAAAACACTTCACTGTAAGTACCTCCCACTGCATTACTTCGAATCTCTGCTCTGTGAGCACCAACTCTATTGCTACTGGAAATGGTTTTATCTGATTTGCTCTTTCAAAACTCATCATGGTTTTGAAAGCCTCTACATAATCCGTTTCCATCTTGCCCTGCAGTAAGGAGAAAAATGCTGTCTCAAAATCTTAGATTGCTGAGGCCACTTTTAGAATGCTATGTTCAATTCTGGTCTCCCTGCTATGGGAAAGATGTTATGAAACTTAAAAGGGTTCAGGAAAGATTTACTAGTATGTTGCCGGCGTTGGAGGGTTTGAGCTACAGGGGAAGACTGAATAAGCTGGGGCTATTTCCCCTGGAGCATCAGAGGCTGAAGGGTGACCTTATAGAGGTTTATAAAATCATGACCGGTATGGATAAGGTAAATAGACAAGGTCCTTTTTCCAGGGTGGGGGACGCCCAAAACTGTAGGACATGGGTTTTAAAGTGAGAGGGGAAAGATTTAAAAGGAACCTAAGGGGCAACTTTTTCATGCGGGGGTTGGTGTGTGTTTGGAATGAGCTGCTAGAGGAATTGGTGAAGGTTGATACAATTACAACATTTTAGAAGCATCTGGATGAATAGGAAGGGTTTAGAGGTATATGGACCAAGTGCTGGCAAATGGGACTAGGTCAGATTAAGATATCTGTTTGTCACAGGTGATTTGGACCAAAGGGTCTGTTTCCGTGCTGTATAACTCTGACTCTCTTAATGCCAGAGAGACCCCGCTTCAGGCAGGGGATCCAGTATAGTAGGTCAATGATAATCCAAGGGCTTGGGCACAGTCAGTCAGCTAATCAGGGTCAGCTAACCATACTTCAGGATGTGGACCCTGGTCAGCCTCATAGGTCCAGTGCAAAGCGTCCAGGTATCTGCAGGAACTCAGTGGTGGGGTGGTATAGATAGCGATCTGGTGTATGTCGGCTCATCATCCCAGGCTAAGTCACTCAAGCAGGTGGGTCACTGCCATTCTTGGGGATCCATTCACTCAAGGTCAAGGTGAGGTTATTTGCATCCTGTGCTGCAGGAAGGAATCCGAAGGTGACGAGAACTGGAAATAACTTAATGTTAACTCTCTCAGCTGCTGTCAGACGTGCTCGGTTTTTGCAGCATTTTCTGTGCTTGTTTCTGAGAAATTTGGGTTTGCCATTCTAGAAACCTGAGCGCAAGTTTAGGACAATAATGAGTGACATATCACCTCTCACGTGATTAACCCTCAGTTGGATGCATGGTATTGCGTGGAAAAGGTCAAGGGAGTATTCACTGTGCCATGGCCAATAAATACCAATACAAATCATTATTTTTTTGAAGTTGTGATGTGGATAACAGTTTTCACCTCAAAACAATAGCTAAGTACATCATTGGTTTTGGGTTATTTTAAGGTCATGAAAAATACACATGTTCTCTATTATTCCAATCCTTCTTTCTACCTTCCTTTACTCTGTATTGGTATGCAATTTGGTTATCATATATAGTCCAATTCACATAGGCACTGCTTCTTGGACAATTCAAGTGATGAATCTGCCTCATTTCTGCCGATTTTTCCTACAAATCCCTGCCTTTTCGTGAAACACATTCCTGAGGAATTCTGTGTGGATCAGCTATTAAATAGAAAAATCCTAATCTTGTTAATTTGGTTTCGGAAATAACATGAGTTGTTTCTGAAGTTCTCAAGGCACTCAAACAAAAAAAAAGGATTTACACAAATGTCACATCTTAGTGATTTGTTTTGCACTATTTAATTCAATTCTCGTTTTCAAGTTGTTCATTCCACAATTCGACAGATTTTGACGATTAGGAAACAGTGTGGCACGATATTCATGAGTCACTATATTCTTAGATGAGGACATAAAAATTGCATGCTCTGCAGTTTAACCTCTGAATTGAACAATAAACCACAGTGTCAACATGACACTATAAGCATCTCAAACAAATCCATCTCATTAACTCTTTGCTGATTTATACTGAGTGTTACAGAAGATGCCATTGAATTGCTGAAAATGTTTCAAACTAAAACTGAATGTTAAAAAAAGTACATTTAATTTCAGCATCCATGGAATTGTACAGCACAGAAGGAAACATTTTAACCCATCATTTTTATGCTATATCTCTGTCACAAGCTTTCAATTATCTTGGAGTGACACAGTGGCTCATTGTACACCTGAGTTTAATTCTGCCCTCAGGAGACTGTGTGGAGTTTACATGTTACCTCCATGTCTGCGTGGGTTTCCTCTGGGTGCTCTAGCTTCCTCCCACAGTCCAAAGATGTGCGGTCTGGGTGGATTGGCCATGCTAAATTGCCCATAGTGTCCAGGGATGAGGAGGATAGGTGGATTAGCTATGGGAACTGCAGGGTTACAGGGATAGGGTTGTATGGTATGGAGGGTCAGTGGGCCAAATGGCCTACTTCCATACTGTATGGATTCTATCTCACTCCTTTGGCCTTTTCCCATTTACCTATGATTATGTTGTTTTTCAAATCATCCCCAATCACCTTTTGAGAGCTAGTGCTCAGTCTGCTTTGTCACTTTTAGGCATTACATTCTAAACCATAGCAAAACATTGCATATAAAAATATTGTTTGTTATCCTTATTACAAGATCTGTGCATTTGTTAAGATGCCTTCTCTGTTGCCCTCTCTGTAAGGGAAGTTTAAACTGAGATCAATAAAGCCTTTGTGTAGCATGGAGCCAGGGTTAGACTTGCTCAGTCTGATGAGGGTCTGAAGGAAATGTCTTTGATAAATAATTTGAGAATTGAATTAAAGATTGAAGAACATTGTGACACACTTTGGAACTCAAAACGATTTTGAAAGAGGTTGAGCAATTAAATTGTACACTGGTTAATGCAGTATCGCATGTAGTTGAGAAAATGTCACTGAATATATATTTGGGGCAAGGGGGATTGTGAAATAATAAAGAAAAGTTTCACATTTGTGCCACACAAATGTCTGGCAATGACCATCTCCAATAAGAGACAACCTAACCAGATAAGGGAAGATGATGGCCTAGCAGTAATATTGCTAGACTATTAATCCAGAGACCCAGGTAACATTCTGCGGACCGGGATCCAAATTCGACCATGGCAGATGGTGGAGTTTGAATTCAATATCTAAAAAAATGTGAAATTAAGAGTTTAATGATGCCCATGAAGCTGGTGTTGATTGTTGGAAAAGCCCATCTGGTTCACTAATGTCCTTCAGGGAGGAATACTTCTGTCCTTACCTGGTCTAGTCTACACATAACTCCAGACCCACAGCAATGTGATTGACTCTCAGCTGCCCTCTGCACAATTAGAGATGGGCAAAAAAATGCTGACCTAACCTGTGACATCCACATTCTGTGAATGAAAAAAACCAACCACCCTTTGGCATTCAGTGGTGTTACCATCATTGAATCCCCCGCTATAAATATTCTTGGTTTACCAAAAACTCAACCGGACTTACCAAATAAATACAGTGGCTATAAGAGCAGGTCAGAAATGAGGAATCTTACAGCATTTAACTCGCTTCCTGATTTCCCAAAGCCTGTCCATCTACAAGGCACAAGTCAAGAGTGTGATGGAATAGTATCACTTGCCTGGATGAGTGCAGCTCCAAAAACACTCAGGAAGCTTGACACCTTCCAGGACAAAGCAGACACTTGATTGGCACTGCACCCAGAAGCATCCACTCCCTCCAGCATTGATGCTCAGTAGCAGCAGTACACACTATCTTAAAGGTGCACTGCAGAAATTCATAAAACACCTTCCAAGCCCATGACCGCTTCCAAATAGAAGGACCTGGGTAGCAGATTCATGAGAACAAACCACTTGCAAGTTCTCCACCAAGCCTCTCATCATCCTGACTTGGAAATTTTATCCTGTTCCTCCAGTATAGCTAAGTAGAAATCCCAGAATTCTCTCCCTAAGGGACTTTTGAGTCAACCTTCAGCACATGGACTGCAGAGGTTCAAGAAGGCAGCTCACCATCACCTTCTCAAGAGCAACTAGGGATGGGCAAGAAAGGCAGGCCAAACCCAGCAATGCCAGATGTCTTTGCAAAAAGAAATTACCCAGCTTCAGGATTTGTATTTTTCAGTGACAGTTTATCACAGAACTGAGAGAGAGAGCAGTTGGGACTCTAACATTCAGGTCTCCCAGCAAGCGAGATCACTCTCTCTCACCTTTACTGTGTTCGTAATAAATAACGTTTAAAGACCTTGGGGGAAAGATAGGAGAGCTAATTATTCAAACCAAGACTGAGTTCCAGCTGACCAGTGACCTATTTGTGGATTGTCACATTTGACAACGATGTGATATCAGTCCCAAAAAGAAAAGAACTGTGAGGAAGT
This sequence comes from Chiloscyllium plagiosum, assembly GCF_004010195.1. Lineage (NCBI taxonomy): Eukaryota > Metazoa > Chordata > Chondrichthyes > Orectolobiformes > Hemiscylliidae > Chiloscyllium > Chiloscyllium plagiosum. The sequence goes on along the minus strand of NC_057724.1, from coordinate 74,583,328 downwards.
CACCTAATTTCTCCTTTAAGATTGGTCTGAGTTCAAAAAACTTGGTACCTTTAGTCTATGCATTTTACTTTCAGTCTTCCTTAAAAGAAAAGCTTTTTTCTCAGTTGGCTTGTCCATCCTGTATGTGAATTAATGTATGATTAGGTTGAAGGGGGTTAGAGATTGTTTCCATGTTAGTAATTACTGATCTGGTTTTGCCAAACGTTAGAGGACAAGTTTGTTGGGTTTTTTTTTGTTTGCTTGTGGATTGCTGAAACCTAATGTGAGTTTCTTTTTATTAACCATCCTAATGATTAAGTTGATGATATTTCATGTTTGTGGTGGCTGAAGGAACAGTGGGGTTGGATTTCCAGCTCACTATTCCTGCTGGCACTGTTCCTGCGCAATCATTGAGTCAAAATCATTCTACCCCATCCCTAACAACACTAATTCCACATGGACTGCAAGGATTCAAAAATGCAGCTAATTGCCAGAGCAATTAGAGATGAGACAGAGACACCCAATTCTCATAAGAACTTTAAAGAACTGACTGTAAAATAGTAAAATAGATACAGGTTAAGAGTTATCATTCAGTCAGGTAAAATGGTGCATCCCAAGGGTAGGTATGGGATCACTGTTATTTACAGATTAGATAAATAATGAGGGCTCATAAATCAGCACTAAATCATGTAGACAATGCTGAATTGTCTTTTGTAATTATCATAGAGGTGAACTTTGGCAAAATATCAAAAGATATTAATAAACTTACAGAATGCTAATGTAATTGGCAAACTAGACTTAATATAGGTATATGTTAGTTTGTTCTGTGCTCAGCCGACAGCAGTTTGGTCAGAATGGAATCTTTGTTGGAGTACTCAAAGATGGTTTCCTGCAGTGCGTGCACTTTATGGCAGATTTGTAAATGATTACATTTCTATTCACATTGAAATATGAAGCATTCATTGTGTTTATTCACAAAATATAGAAAGCACGATGATTATAGCAATCAATTCTCCCTGAATGTCATTTAAATCAGTGCATGTCTTTCAATATTGATGTGAATATCCAACCATAATTGTCAAAACAGACAGACATGAATCAACTTGCAGAATGACTGAGTCAATGACAAATGAACTTAGATATAAGTATGTGCACGGTTGTATTGATGGAAAGAATAAGGAAGGCAAATGCTCCTCAGAAACAAATTACTTAAGTATTGTGCTTCTAGCAAAGGGATTTGGTATGAAGATACACAAATCATTAAAAGCAATGACACATACTAATAAGTCCATGGATATAGCAAACAAAACACTCTGATTAATTTCTCAAGAGGTAGAATTGAAATGCAGAGATGTTATATTCAATTAGCATTAAACTTTGTTCAGAGTGCATTTGAATTACTGTGAAATCATTCTGCTCACCTTAAGGATCTGAGGAACTGAAAAAGGCTCCCAAATATTGCCCAGAAAGACACCAGAACTGAAAGATTAAACCAAGCTTTGAGTAGACTGGACTATTTTTTTTCTCCAGAGGCGAAAAGAATGGTCGAATGAAGGTCTTTAGTTTAGATTATGGCAGGATTGATATGGGATATGTGTTTTCAAAAACACAGGTGCAATGCACTGGCCAGGGAAGACAAAAATATAAGATCATCATTGCTAACAATTCCAACAGAGAATTTAGGAGAAACTTAGAGTGGTGAGAAGGGGGTACGCACAGAACGGTTCATATTGGGGTACTTCAGGAAAAACAAGAAAAGGACATGAGGGAGACAGAAATAGGAGGATATGTTGTTGAGGTTAGATACAATAGACCTTGTCCAGTGTCAGTGCAACATAGTCATGAGTATAACGATGGTGGAGTCTTGTGATGTCACAAGAATCTAAAGCTACCTAAAAAGGGTAACTATTAGTGATTGTTGCAAAGCACATGTGCCCTTTAAGGAAGAAAATCCATGGGTGTTCTTTTACTGTGGTCCAGACAGGGCGATGCTGATTAGGAGGGACTCCAGAACTGGGGTCAAAGTTGAAGCATATGTGATAGGTCATTTAGAATTTTGGTCAGAAGAGATGTCTTTACCCAGAGAGTGGTGGGCCTATGGAATTCTCTGGCATAGAAATTATTTGAGGCCAAAACATTGAACATTTTCAGGAGGGAGTTAGATATAGCTATGCGGACTGGAAAGATTGAAGGGTATGAAAAACATAGAAACATAGAAGATAAGAGAAGGTGGAGTCCTTTTGGCCCTTCGAGCCTGCTCCGCCTTTCATCATGATCATGGCTGATCATCCAACTCAATAACCTAATCCTACTTTCTCCCCATAACTTTGATCCCATTCGCCCCAAGTGCTATATGTAGTTGCCTCTTGAATACATTCAATATTTTGGCATCAACTACTTCCTGTGGCAATGAATTCCACAGGATCACACTCTTTAGGTGAAGAAATGTCTCTTCATCTTAATCCTAAATGGTCCACCCCGAATCCTCAGACTGTGACCCCTGGTTCTGGATATACCCACCATTGGGAACATTCTCCCTCCATCTACTCTGTCTAGTCCTGTCGGAATGTTATAAGTCTCTACGGGATTCTCCATTACTCATATGAATTCCATTGAAAAAATCCTAACCTAGTTAATCTCTCCTCATATGTTAGCTCGTCCATCTCCAGAATCAGCCTGGGAAACCTCTGCTGCACTCCCTCGAGACCAAGAGCATTCTTCCTCAGAAAAGGAGACCAAAACTGCACACAATATTCTAGGTGTGTCCTCACAAAGGCCCTGTACAACTGCAACACATTCCTGCTCCTGTACTCGAAACCTCCTGCTACTCCTTTACTGCCTGCTGCAGCTGCATGCTTACCTTCAACGATTGGTGCACAAGGACACCCAGGTCCCACTGCAAACTCCACCTCTCCCAATTTACAGCCATTCAGGTAGCAACTTGCTCCCTTATTTTTACTTCCAAAATGAATAACCTCACATTTAACCAAATAATACTGCATCTACCATTGATTTGCCCAACTCACCCAACTTGTCCAGATCATGCTGAAGGATCTCTGCATCCTCATTGCAGTTCACCATCCTAGCCAACTTAGTATCATTTGCAAACTTTGAGCTGTTACATTTTGTGCACTCATCCAGATTAGTAATATATATTATGAATAGTCAGGGTCCTAGCACCAATTCCTGTGGCATCCCCATTAGTTACTGCCTGACAATTTGAAAAGGATCCATTAATTCTTACTCTTTATTTCCTCTCTGCCAACCAGTTTTCTATCCATCTCAACACATTTCCACCAATCCCATTAACTTTAATCTTGTACAATAATCTTTCACGTGGAACTTCATCAAACGCTTTCTGAAAGTCCACATATACCACATTGACAGGCTTCCCTTGTCAACTCCACTAGTTACATCTTCATAGAATTCCAACAGATTTATCAAACATGATTTTCCCCTTCATAAATCCATGCTGACTCTGTCTGATTCTGCCATTAGTTTCTAAATGCTTCGCTATAAAGCTTTGATAATTGATTCAAGAATTTTCCCCACTACCGGTGTTCGGCTTACTGGTCTATAATTCTCTTGTTTGTCTCTACCTCCCTTTTTGAATGTGGAGTAGCATTAGCTACCCTCCAATCTGATGGGACTCTTCCAGAGTCTATAGAACCCTGGAAGATGATCACCAATGCACCCACTATTTCTAAGCCACTTCCTTAAGTACTCTGGGAGCAAGGTACTGAGTTAGATGATCAGCCAGAATTATATGGAATGGCAAAGCAGGATCAAGGAGTGAAATAAGACATACCTTCCATAACTGGTATCAGTTTAGTGAACCTCCTCTGGACTACCGTTAATGTCAAAATATCTTTTCAAAGATAAGGGGCCCAAAACCCTTCACAGTATTCCAGCTGTTGTAAGACTAGTCCTTATATAGATTTAGTAGAGCCTCCTTATTTTTATAGCCCATTCTCTTTGAAGTAAAAATCAACATTTTATTTGCCTTCACTATTACTCATTGAACTGCATCGCTGGGTTCTGCAGGAGCCGAACATCATCTTTGTTTTGTACACCCCACATAATCCTTGAGCAATGCCAAGGGGTGGGGAGGCTGTTGGGTGAAAGACAATAAAGCAGAGAACTCAACAAAATAAACATTTTGGAAAATTCTTGTTTTGAGAAAAACACGACTGTTTAAAATTGTTCAAATGAACTTTAAAATAGCAGCCTTATATAATCAATCAGATAAATAATGCATCACTCATGAATGAATAATACATTCCAAAGGCTGCTTAATCTACTTAGAAACCCAAAAACATAAAAAAAACTCAACTGCATCACTTGTTGCACCATTGAATTTAATTTTATCTTATGTAATGTTCCACAGCTTGTCAAGTCAGTTCGATGCTCAGAAAAAAATCCACCTTCTTACAACTACATGAATGATGACACAACCGCATTTAAATTTAGGCTTTAATTTCCTTTTTGTAACATTTTCCAGACTTTTTTTTCTGTTCTGCTTGTTTTTATAGTACTCTTTATATCAAGGCAGGCTGGTGTCCTGGCCAACTTTCCTCCCTCAACTGAGCTTGACAGAATAACAGAGAAGGTAAAAACAATGACTGCAGATGCTGGAAACCAGATTGTGGATCAGTGGTGCTGGAAGAGCACAGCAATTCAGACAGCATCCGACGAGCAGCAAAATCGATGTTTCGGGCAAAAGCCTTTCATCAGGAATAAAGGCAGAGAGCCTGAAGCATGGAGAGATAAGCTAGAGGAGGGTGGGGGTGGGGAGAAAGTAGA